>NC_057802.1:70240070-70540070 GCF_018294505.1 Triticum aestivum
GCGAGGGCGGCGCGGCAGTCGCGGGTGCGGTCGGGCGGCAGAGACGGCGGTTGGCGGCGACGGCGAGACGGCGAGGAGCGGGAACGGCAGCGGCGGGGAGACGAGGCGGCGGAGGCGCGCGCGGGAGGAGGCGGCGTGGGGCGCGGGGCCCGGTGTGGCCCGGTTCAGCCCGGGACGGGCCGAATCTGGGCCCAGGGCGGCAGCGGCGATGTGGGCGCGGGGAGGTGACGTGGTGGCATGCTATTGGACTGGGCGGCGGCCGGACATGTCCGTCGGCGAAGGGGAAGTTTGTCCGGCGGCGCGGAGGGGAAGAAGGCTATGGTTGCACCGCGAATTTGGAAGGGGGAGGCATATATATAGGTAGAGGGACCTAGGAGACTCCAAATGGAGTGCGGTTTTCGCCCACACGATCATGATCGAACGACCAAGAGCATGGAGGGGACTTAGATGGGTTATAGGGCTGTTTGGAGGGGATTTTGCTGCAACACCCGAAAGGCCTTTGCGGTTACCCGGTTAACCGTTGGAGCATCAAACGACCTCCAAATGGAACGAAACTTGACAGGTGGTCTACCGGTGGTATACGAAGGCCACTCCGCAAACCTCGGTCCATTCCGAGAACGTTTAACACCCGCTCACGAAAAGAAACAAGAGGGGTGCGCCGGTGCACGTGGGAGTGTCGGATTGCAAAACGTACAACAGGGAAATGCTCGGATGCATGAGACGAACACGTATGCAAATGAGATGCACATGATGATATGATATGAGATGCATGACATGAACAAAATGCAAAACGAAAGACAAAACCCGGCCACGAAGGAAATATCATAACACATAGCCGAAAATGGCAAGAGTTGGAGTTATAAATATGGAAAGTTACATCCGGGGTGTTACAGAAGTCTACCTTGAAGACATACCAGAGTGATTGGGCGAGGACTAAGTATCCTTTGCTCAAGGGGAATAAGGTGAAGACGCGGTCTTCTGAGTTGAATCTCAGCCTCCCTAACCAGACGTACAGTTGTCACAACAACTGGACCTGGTCCAACAAATCCTTGTCCTCACCAAGCAACTGGTTCTATCCTTTACCTATCTTTACTTACATTTTGTCTTTGTGAAGTCATTGCCTGCCTGCATGATCTGATTGTCTTCACTGTGTGAAAATTGTTGTTGTTTGGCTTCATACTGTCTTCCATCCTGATCCATACTACCTAGCTGCTAATAGTCTTCGTGCTTTCACTTGGACCCCACTTAACAGTACGGTGGTTCCTATGACTCAACAAAGAAGAAAAGGAAACTACGAAACAACAATGTCTTCGCACTCCATAGTCTTCACGTGAATGTCTTCTCAAGTCATAATCTTCGTTGTGAATATCTTCACAAACCACCATTGTCTTCAATGTCTTTACACATTTTTAGGGGTCATCTCTGGTAGGTAAACCGAATCACAGAATAGCAGAAACGTAGCACACGACCGTCAAGTTTAAGTGTTACAACTCAAAGAAGCAAATGTATCAAAAGACGAGAGTTGTAAACACTTGGCAAAATATAGCAACCACCCATAAGGACCCGCTTGAAGACTATCAACTCATATGCTTCTCCCCCTTTTGTCAGTAATAACCAAAAAGGTTTGAAGACATAGAGCATCTACTCGTTCCCATCAGGAGTAGAAGAAGGTGTAGGGTCGACGTTGGAGTTTGGTGGTGCAGAAGGGCCTGGTGCATTGTCGAGATGCAGTGCAGCCATGGTCGGTGAAGTGGCGTCGTCTTCTTGATCGACGAATCTCGCAACTACAGTTGCAGCCAAAGATGAATACTCAGAATCTTCTATTGATGGAGTGCGGCGCCAACTTGCATTGCATGGAGGTCTTGAGTCATCTTTGAAGCCTTCTGTGAAGCCATCTTCGCAAAGATCTTCTTCAGGGCATAGCAATGTGAGACTCTTCCAAGACTGCCGACAGGCTTCATGAGCTACGAATGAGTTCTTGGTGGCCAAGTTTCTGATGTGATTGGCGTCCACCATGATACTCTGCATCTGATGCTTTAGCCAGTCATGGTGCTTGTCCTGCTTCTGATGTAAGGCAACTAGAAGCTCTCGGTCATTGAGTACACGAGAACGGTTCCGAGGCCTTTGAGCAATTGTACTGTCAGTGGCTTCAGTGTTTGCACGATGAGGCACACGCATATTGCTAGCTAGAGGATAAGCAGGAGTCGCAACATGTGGAACATGAATCCCTTCTATGGGTTGCGTGAAGCTTTGACGATCAACATTGTGAAGATAGAGGGGTTCTTTGGCAGGCTCAGGGTAGATGGCTTCAACTGACAGATCAACCTCAAGCAGAAAGACAATGTGATTGCGCGCTGAGGACTGATAATCAATAGATGAATGAAGTTTGATCGGGCGCATCACCCATGGAGCATAAAACTTTAGGCCAAACAGATCAATCCCAGATGTAGCAAGTTGTCTGATGAAGAAATCCTGGGTGTTGAATCTGATGCCATTTACAATATAGAATACCAATGTCTTCATGGTTCATTCGAGTTTGGCTTCAGAAGAATATCCCTTGATTGGCCATAGAGTCCACCTCAGAATATGATAAATTGTGCGGGGCAGGTACTCAAGGTCTTTGACGAAGAATTCTTTGGGGTATTCAGCATCTTGGGGTAGTGGCTTCATCATGCTGAGCATCTGACTCATATTGGGTTCAGGTTTCTGAAAAATACTCTGCAGTTCATTGCTGTGAAGCTGACAACCAGGCTCATACAGTTCACCTGGAGTGGGCAGGGAGGTAAGCTCGATGATGTCTTGATCTTTGGCTTCATGACGCACATCCCCTGACATCCACTCAAGGATCCATGTCTTCGGATCCCTGTTGTAGCCACGAATGTGAAGTGTGGCATAGAACTGCAGCAGTAGTTCTTCATTCCAGTGCTTCTTGTCAGTGACAAACTGTAGAAGACCAACCTCTCTAAAACAGTCCAGAGCTTCTTCAAGGCAGGGCATACCAGCAATGGCTTCACAATCCAGACACATGCGAGGAAAGATTCGCTCTTGATTGTATAAGGCACATGAGTAATAGCTGCGCTGCTGATAGCTCCAGAAGCGATCAGAAGACATCTTTGGCTTCGAGTATGGATTCTTGGCACTGTCAAAGAGTGTGTTGTGTGCCCTGAAGCTATTCACACTGAATGATCCTGGCGATGTAGCAGCACCAGGAAGCCTTGGCAGCCTTGGTTTCGGCTTCTGAACTTGTGGCCTCTGCTCCACATGGTAATCATACTGAGGTCCGGGAGAAGTGGGAGGCACCATGATGGGCCACCGAACTGTACTAGTTCACCACGATTGTAGGCCTGCTCAATGGTGTGTGGCCTTGGGGGTGGAACTGTGGCATCAGCATCCACATTGGCTTCTGGTTGCTCATGAGCTTCAGGCACCACATTATCTTCAGGTGCCACATGGTCTTCAGCCATGATAGTGTCATGGGCTTCAGCATCATTGTTTGTGGCCGCCTCAGTAGTATCAACCTCTGTTTGTTCAGTGACAGGAGGGTCGGGCACAGTCACATTCTCCTTGAGAATGACTTCTTCAGTGACAGGGGGTGTGGCAACTCTTGCTTCTTCTTCTCTTGTTTCTTGATTTTCTTCGGCTGATGCAGCCGGAATGTCTTCAGCATCTTTTCCTTCAGACTCGGAGACATTCGCTGTAGGGGTGGCTTCAGGAAACACTTGACGTGCTACTGAGCTTTGTTGCGCTTCCCCTTCTAGAATGCTCAACATGGTGACATGTGGCCTAGGGCCTTTGCGAAGCCTGCGGAATGCGGGCGACGCCTGTGGTGATGGAGTGGTCTGCACCATGTAGTTGTCGTCGTCAAGCACCAGAGTGGTGACTTGAGGTGGTGGAGTTTGGGGTGTCCCATCATGAATGGGGGTGTCTTGTTGAGGGCGATCAGCCCACGAATCATCCTGAGTAATTGGCGTCAAAGGACGACCAATGTGATACGTCTCCAACGTATCTATAATTTATGAAGTCTTCATGCTATTATATTATCAACCTTGGATGTTTTATATGCATTTATATGCTATTTTATATGATTTTTGGGACTAACCTATTAACCTAGAGCCAGTGCCAGTTTCTATTTTCTCCTTGTTTTAGAGTATCGCAGAAAAGGAATACCAAACGGAGTCCAATTGACGTGCCAATTTTTGTTGATTTTTTATGGACCAAAAGAAGCCCCTGGAGCAAAAGAGTTGGGCCAGAAGAGTCTTGGGCTGTCCACGAGGGTGGGGGGCGCGCCCACCCCCCTGGGCGCGTGGGCCTGCCTCGTGGACGACTCGGGAACCTCCTTGACGTGAAACCAACGCCAAAAATTCCTATAAATACAGAAACCCCCAGAAAATAACCTAGATCGGAAGTTCCGCCGCTGCAAGCCTCTGTAGCCACAAGAAATCAATCTAGGCCCTCTCCGGCACCCTGCCGGAGGGGGCCATCATCACCGGTGGCCATGGAGGAGTATCCCGGAGAGGCCATCATCGCCATGAAGGCCAAGGACCAGAGGGAGAACCTTCCCCATCCAGGGGGGAGGCCATGGAGGAGGAAGCACAAGGGGGAGAACCTATCCTCCTCTCTCTTGGTGGCACCGGAGTGCCATCGAGAGGGGAATCATCGCCGCGGTGATCGTCTTCATCAACATCACCACCATCATCACCATCCTCATCTCTTTTACGCGGTCCACTCTCCCGCACCCCGCTGTAATCCCTACTTGAACATGGTGCTTTATACCACATATTATGATCCAATGATGTGTTGCCATCCTATGATGTTTTGAGTAGATATCCTTTGTCTTTGGGTTGATTGATGATCTAGATTGGTACGAGTTGTATGTTTTATTTTGGTGCTGTCCTATGGTGCCCTCCGTGTCGCGCAAGCGTGAGGGATTCCCGCTATAGGGTGTTGCAATACGTTCATGATTCGCTTATAGTGGGTTGGTGAGTGACTGAAGCACAAACCCGAGTAAGGGGGTTGTTGCATATGGGAATAAAGAGGACTTGATGCTTTAATGCTATGGTTGGGTTTTACCTTAATGATCTTTAGTAGTTGCGGATGCTTGCTAGAGTTCCAATCATAAGTGCATATGATCCAAGTAGAGAAAGTATGTTAGCTTATGCCTCTCCCTCATATGAAATTGCAATGACGACTACCGGTCTTGCTAACAATTGCCTAGGACAATTCCGCACACCGATCCACCATTATTCCAGACTCGCTATTTATAATATTTAGTAATATATTCTAACTTTATGATAGCAGCACCTACTTTTATGTTTTAGCTCTCCGATACCACGCAAAGTTATCCTCTTCATACCCACAACGTAGTTTTATTTCTCGTTTCTAGTTGGAAGCAAACGTTCGGTATATGTAGATTCGTATCAGTGGCAGATAGGGCTTGAGAGAATATTGATCTTACCTTTAGCTCCTTGTTGGTTCGACACTCCATACTTATCACTTCCACCTTTTGTCGTGGAATTGTCACGGCAGATGTCCTCGTGCAAGGACTTAGTCGTGGAGCCATCGCAGCTAGGAAGCTTAAAGGGGTTAAACGGGACAAAGGGCACGAGGATTATACTGGTTCGGCCCCTTACGGTGAAGGTAAAAGCCTACTCCAGTTGAGGTGGAATTACTTAGGGTTTCGATGACCAGGGAGCTTAACCGCTATGCCTGGCTATCGATCTGATGTTGCCTGTCCTGAACCGTCGCCGGGTCGTCCCTTTATATAGAGAGGTTGACGCCCAGCGGCTCTCAGAGTCCCAGCCGGCTTATAACAGTGTCCGGCTCGGACTCTTAACTATTCCTGCCTTACACTACAAGTCTTGCCATAACGGCGGTTTATCACTACGGGCCTTAAGCTGCCTCCGGGTCTTAAGCCCATTACTGAACCGCCATCCTCAAGCTTGGTACTGGGCTTCACGCGATGATCATTATGACGTAACCCGGCCCCTCCTGGGTGGGTGACTCTAATGGTTATATCCTCAACATTAGGCCCAGATTGATTTGAACCGGTTCATGTCAATCTTCAATACCTTTAAGAGAAAATCTTCCGGCTTCTGCTCGTGCGAAGGCTATAACCCGCCGTGACGTCATCTTCTAGATTCTTGGTAACCCGCCATGACGTCATCTTCCATTAAATTCATTTTTTATCCTGTCATATCCCAACGGATCTTATCTTAATGACCATCCCGAGAATCGAGGCGTTTCTGCGGCAAGATAATCATGTCTTCAACCTCCTCGTTTCTCGCGCCCATTTACCAGCCGTCCCTTATAAATAGCCCCGGCCCATAAGTATTTCGTCACTCTTCTCAATCCATCGTCTTCCTCCTCTGACGCCCCAGAGCTCGAGCTCCGCTGCCGCCGCCGCGCCCCTCGTCTTCCTCAGCCTCGGCCGCTGCATCACCCTGAACCGGTCCAGAGAAACGGCGGTGACCTCCGCTGCTCATCGGCACCAGTAAGTCCTTGCTACTCCGTACAGTAGATTCGCATTCGGGTTCCATGCTTCTTCCCTGTTCTTCGTAGTTTCATCTTGATTTCTTCACAGTTCCTCCACCGAGGCTCCTTTTGATCCGAAAACGGTACAGACTCCCTGCGGTAGTAGTTTCTCACCCATTTTTATGCTAGTAGATCCCTTTTGCCCGAAAAAAGATCTCATTTAGGGCTTATGAACTCCTCTGTATCAGTTTTTTAGGTCTAGAAATTTTTCCTTTCTGGACGCAAAGTAATCCCTGCAATCTGTGAAACTCTTTTGTGCAACACTTAGACAAAAACTGCATCTGTTAGCCATGGCGGCTCATATCGCCGGCTTAAAAGAGACCCTGCTTTGTGAAATCTCCGGCTCACTCACAATAGAGTTAAATAACTTCAATTGCTTAAGATATCCACGACGGCTTAGATAAGCTGACACAGTTAGTCATATATCATTAGGCCCCTTCATAAACCGCCATCTTGAATACTGAACTGAAATCTTCCTCCGGCTTAAATTTGAACCGGGAATTCTCTTTTGTCATAGGCTTCCATTTTCCACAATGCCGCCCAAGGCTCCCAAAGCGCCCATTACGTGCAACTGGGTGAGATCCAACGTTACTGATAGCACCTTAGATGACTTCGTAAAAATGGGTTACCTGCCTAAGAAGGAGGTCATGTCCTACCGAGCTCCTGACCCGTCCGAAGAGAGACCTCAACCAAAGGACGGAGGTTGTCATATTTTCTGACCACATGAGCCGGGGCTTTGCTCCTCCTGGCTCAAAATTCTTCAGAGATGTTCTGCACTTTTTCGATCTGCGACCTCAAGACATTGGACCCAACTCCGTGTCGAACATTTGTAACTTTCAAGTGTTCTGTGAGGTATACCTTGGAGAAGAACCCAGCCTGCTGCTCTTTAGGGAGTTGTTTTACCTGAACCGCCAGAATGAGTGTGCCAACGGGCCTAGCTTGGAACTTGGCGGAATTTCAATCCAACGACGGAGAGATTGTCTCTTTCCTTATGCTGAGCCGCCAAGCCACCCAAAAGATTGGAACCAGACATGGTTCTACTGCCAGGACACTTCCCCGGCTGACGAGAACCCTCTGCCCGGCTTTCGTGCCCTGCGTCTGGAATCAAATCACCCCTTGCCAGACAAATTATCTCAAGCTGAACGTCAACCACTTACACCCACCATCAACAAAATCAAAGCTCTTCTGGGGAACGGCCTAAATGGTATTGATCTGGTCCGGGTCTGCGTTGCCTGGCGGGTGATTCCTTTAAGCCGCCGCCCCGGCTTGATGTGTGAGTACACAGGCCGGAAAGATGATCCTCTACGACACAGTCCAGACGACTTACCTGAGGACGTTATTGACGATACAACCAAGTCGCTTCTGAACGAGAGCCTGGCAGATTGCGGGAGAGTGGGCTTAAGCCCTTTCTGCAAGACTTACCCGGCTCATGCGGTAAACCATTGACCTAAATGCTTCTCCTTTCATTTTAACGATTTTCTCTTAGCTTACTAACATTTGTTGTATTTTACAGGCTAATGATAAATTCTGAAAGGTCAAGTATGACCATGAAGCTGCCAAAAAGGCCAGGAAAGCTAAAAAAGCCACCAGGAAAGCCGCTCCCCGTAAGAAGGGGAGCAAACCTAGCGCCTCGGACCTGCTTCGTCTGGAAGACACCTCCGAGTCAGAGGTAGTTCTTGACTCTTTAGGCTCCTTTTTTAACCATCGTATTAACACGGATTATCAGCAGGAGGATACTGGAACAAGTCACGAGGTGAATGAAGAGGTAACTATAATTTCATCCGACTCCGAGCCTTTGCCGAGACGGAAAGTTCGAAGAGTAACCCGGAAAGTAAGATTTTCACATCCTTTAGCTTATCAAGATCCTCAATTTCTTTTGAAGCGACAGATTTATGAGAGCCGGAGGCAGACCCGGACCAACAAAGACGCAGACCTCTCCTCCGGCTTACCTGAAGCAACAAGGAAGCGCCGGACTGAGGTTATCTCCGACTTATATCCTTTTCTTCCTTTAGCGGGCGTCACTCGTCAACCACTCAATTCTTCTGATTCAAACTACCAGGGAACTTCACCTTCCTCCGGCGACTCAATGCAGTCTAGCTTGCCGGCCTTCAAGACCGCCCCCGGGTAATGATGATCAGCTTACTTTGTGCTTATCTTACTCATGATTTTGCACTAACTCTTTGACTTTCGGTGTACAAGTAAAGCCCAGCAAGAAGGCGAAGAAGAATAAGCCGGCCGAAGAGTCGGTCCTAACTGAACCGGAGGCTTCTGCTCATGAGCCGCCGTCTGCCTCAGCTCCTGAAACCACCACTGCTCCATCTGAAGAACAAGTCATGGAGGGTTCTGATAACCCGGAGATCCCCAGCCCTGCTCAACCGGCCGATGATCCGGACGTTGTAATCACCCGGACAGAGTTTGTCGAGCCGGGGAGACCCACTGTGTTAGCTAGATGCTCTGCCAAGGAAGAACTGCTGGAACGCCGCAGGGCCAGGCTGGATATCACGGACTATGCTAATTTGAGCATTGGAGATATTGTCTCCGGCTATGTTAATCAAGTGCACAACAGCAGGGACCTGGAAATTGACATGGTGAAGCAAATCCAGCAAAAATCTGAGGTATGATTCTCTTGCTTACTCCATAGTTACCCTTACCATGCCAGCCCCCAAATCTATGACTTATGATAAAATATGTTGTAGACTTAATACCGGCTTAATAACTACTGCAAGAAAACCGGCTTACCTGGTACCACTCAAGGGCCGGCTTAAACAGCATAGTTGACCCGGTTCTTTCCTTACTTTAATCAAGTAGTTGAACAGCTTTACACATTAGCCCCCAAGTGCCAAGTACCTTTGCCTGCAAAGTGCTTGGGACTTATTTTCATGAACCGGCACTGTAAATAGAGCTTATCAGCATACATTAGCCCTCAAGTGCCAAGTGTCTTTGCTTACAAAGTGCTTGGGACTTTAATGTTGCATGATAATCACCCAAACTATAACCCGGAAATTGTACAGGCCGCCTGTAAGAAATTTGAATCGGAAATCTCTGATCTGAAGACCCGCCTGAAGACTCAGGAAAGTGAGACCCAAAAGGCCAATGCCAAATTTGAATTCAGTGTTTCTGCACAAGAGAAACTGAAGAAAAGGTTTGAAGCAGAAAGAAAAGCCTGGGTGGATGAGAAGACTGCCTTGCTCAGCCGGGCCGAACAAGCGGAGGCCGCTCTTACTGAAAGAACCGCCGAACTTTCTGGCTTAAAACGTCATGTATCTCAGATGGTCTCCGCAATCTTCGGTAAGTTACTCTGTAAGTTTCTAACTAGTTTACACCATTCATTTCCCATAAACCACACCATTGCCATCAGCTCACCTGACTTTGTCATGCAGGTCCCAGAAGTTCCAATCTCAATCAGAACGTGCTGACCAAGCTGAAGGCGGTTTATACCTTGGTAGAGCAACTTTACACCGGGTCACAGCGTGCCTTAGCCGTTGTGGCTCTGTCAAACGAGGTTCCCACTCACCTGGCAGACGTACTTAGGCGGCTTGTCGTACTTCCTCAACGCTTCCAAGAGCTGAGACGGGCTTCTGCAAGAGCCGGAGCTATAGCTGCTCTGAGCCGGGCCAAGGCGTTTCTACCAGAACTAGACCCGGCCGACATCGCTCTTGGATACCCCAGCTTGAAAGAAGACGGCACCCCCTTTGACCAAAAAGACTTCGCCGCCTGTGTGAAGAGCGTGCGCCCGGTGGCCACCTTAATTGGGAATGACACAGACCTTACCAAGTATCAACCGGGCTATGACGCGGAGAATCAGAGGATCCCGACTCCACGCTATGAAGCAGTCAGCCTGATCCCTCCGACTCGTAAGCATACCTTCGCCCCTGAAGTTAACTCGGCCGGGTTAATTGATGATGAGGCTCAATTTGAAGCCTTGAGTGGCATTGACTGGAAATCATCAACCTTCTAGGTCATGGACACAGCCGGAGGAGCGGAGAGGGATGACCCGGAAACCTCAGGCCAACCACGCCCTTGATCTCGCAGGCGGCTCATACGATGTCTTTAAAAAACGATGCCCCACCTTTTGGACTCGGGGAGTCATGTAACAGAGTACGATGAACACTTAAGTTTGTCGTGCCATCGTGCACATGTGTAGTGCTTAACTCCATGTAAACTGCTCCTTTATATGCTTCCGGGTTATGTTTGATCCTCTGCTTTCCTTAAGTTTGAAACAGCTGTCTTTAATTGTCCTGCATGGAAAACAAGTCACAAGTCTCTAGGCGGCCTACCGCACGGAGAGTAATATAACCTGGAATACGAATCAAAGCCATAATAAACCAGCTCTCAATTATATCTCCAAGATACCATAATAGCATACTTGCGAGCCTTCAAATATACCTCCGGTTTACATAACCCGAATAATAAGGTGGAGAACTCCGGCTCACCAGCACTTATAATGCTTATTATATGCCATTAACATTATTAATCAAGGTTAATCCGGTGGAAGTAGAACCACCCTTGAATACTTCCGATATGATCAAAAGAACTTGTTTGCAACAAAAAGATGTCAAAAATTTGGAGGCTTCTGATTCGAATACGACCAGAGAACCATCCCAAAGGGGTTAAGCTAAGATTTGAATACGATCATATAGCCCCTAGTGGCTTTGGCGTTGCCGATCAAGAGGGTACCGACAGCTATGTTCTCTTTGGTTCAAATACGACCTATGTTTGAACAGGAAGCCCCCAAATGACCTTGAGAGTTGTTTAACGACGCTGATTCGAATACGATCCACGTCGGTTCCCAAAGGGGGTTGAGCTATGATTCAAATATGATCAAGAAAAACTCCCCAATGAGCTCGGCAATATGCCAATCAAGTGGGTATCGACAGCTATGTTCTCTTTGGTTCGAATACGACCTATGTTTGAACAGGAAGACCCCAAGTGATCATATTATTAACGGCTAGATTCGAATACGATCATAAGCCGGATCAACCTCCAAGTGACCATGTAAAGTTGTAATGGAAATAACAATAATACATTTACCTTTTGGAGGAAAAAAGGACAGAGGTCCTGCTTTATTATTTATCACAATATATACATGGCTATAGAAATATGTACATTATGAGAGCCGGTGGCTCAAGTGTAATAAGGCCGAAGTTGAGCTATGTTCCACAGCCGATGGGTCTCTTCCTCCGACTTACGTGAATCTTTGTGTTCCCGAATATCGATAAGGTAGTATGACCCGTTGTGCAAGTTCTTGCTGACCACAAAGGGCCCTTCCCAAGGCGGGGATAACTTGTGTGCGTCTGTTTGATCCTGGATGAGCCGGAGCACCAAATCACCTTCCTGAAAGACCCTGGACTTAACCCGGCGGCTGTGATAGCGGCGCAGGTCTTGTTGGTAAATCGCCGAGCGAGCTACTGCTACATCACATTGTTCGTCCAGCAAGTCAAGAGCTTCTTGACGCGCCTGCTCATTATCCGCCTCGACATAAGCCGCCACTCGAGGCGAGTCATGACGGATGTCGGTAGGGAGGACCGCCTCAGCTCCGTAAACCATGAAGAAAGGTGTGTAACCCGTAGACCTGTTAGGAGTAGTATTGATGCTCCATAACACGGAAGGTAACTCCTCTACCCAACAACCCGGCGTCCGTTGCAAAGGGACCAAAAGCCGGGGCTTGATGCCCTTCAAGATCTCCTGATTGGCTCTCTCAGCCTGACCATTGGATTGAGGGTGAGCCAGTGATGAAACATCGAGCCGAATATGCTCTCGTTGACAAAATTCCTCCATGGCGCCCTTAGACCGATTGGTGCCATTGTCAGTTATAATGTTGTGTGGAAAACCAAAGCGAAATATCACCCTTTTCATGAACTGAACCGCTGTGGCTCCGTCACACTTACTAACTGGCTCTGCCTCAACCCACTTTGTGAACTTGTCGACCGCCACCAAGAGGTGGGTCTTCTTATCCTTGGACCTTTTAAAAGGCCCAACCATATCAAGCCCCCAGACCGCAAATGGCCAAGTGATTGGAATCATCCTCAACTCTTGAGCCGGCACATGAGCCCGTCGTGAGAACCTCTGACAACCGTCACATTTACTGACCAAGTCCTCTGCATCAGCATGAGCCGTCAGCCAATAAAAACCATGACGAAAAGCCTTGGCTACAAGGGATTTTGAGCCGGCATGATGGCCACAATCCCCCTCGTGAATCTCACGTAAAATTTCTTGACCTTCCTCGGGGGAAACACAACGCTGGAAAGTTCCAGTGACACTGCGACGATGCAGCTCGCCATTGATAATTATCATTGACTTAGACCGCCGGGTTATTTGTCTGGCCGAAGCTTCATCTTCAGGCAATTCTCCCCGGGTCATGTAAGCCAAGTATGGTACTGTCCAATCTGGGATAATGTGGAGAGCCGCCACCAACTGTGCTTCCGGGTCAGGAACAGCCAAGTCTTCCTCTGTAGGCAACTTAACAGAAGGGTTATGCAAAATGTCCAAGAAAGTACTAGGCGGCACCGGCTTTCGTTGAGAGCCCAGCCGGCTTAATGCATCAGCCGCCTCGTTCTTCCTGCGATCGATGTGCTCTACTTGGTAACCCTGAAAATGTCCAGCAATGGCATCAACTTCGTGGCGATAAGCCGCCATGAGGGGGTCCTTGGAATCCCACTTGCCTGACACTTGTTGGGCCACTAAATCTGAGTCGCCAAAGCACCTTACCCGGCTTAAGCTCATCTCCTTAGCCATCCGAAGACCATGAAGCAAGGCCTCGTACTCAGCTGCATTGTTAGTACAAGGAAACATCAACCGTAGCACATAGCAAAACTTGTCACCTCGAGGGGAAGCTAATACAACTCCAGCCCCGAGCCCTCCAACTGTCTGGACCCGTCAAAGTGAATAGTCCAGTATGTATTATCTGGTTTCTCCTCAGGCACCTGCAGCTCTGTCCAATCGTTGATGAAATCCACCAATGCTTGAGATTTGATAGCAGTGCGTGGCACATATTTTAGACCATGAGGCCCAAGTTCTATAGCCCAATTAGCAACTCTTCCTGTGGCTTCCCTATTTTGAATGATATCTCCTAGGGGAGCAGAACTGACCACCGTGATAGGGTGGCCCTGGAAATAATGCTTAAGCTTCCGGCTTGCCATGAACACCCCATAAACAAGCTTCTGCCAATGTGGATACCGTTGTTTGGACTCAATGAGTACTTCGCTTACGTAGTAAACCGGCCGCTGAACCGGATGCTCCTTACCCGCTTCCTTACGCTCCACCACCACAGCTACACTGATGGCTCGTGTGTTAGCGGCGACATACAGCAATAAAGGCTCCTTGTCGACAGGAGCAGCAAGGACTGGTGGCTCAGCTAGTTGTTTTTTCAAATCCTCAAAAGCAGCATTAGCAGCATCATTCCAGACAAAGTCATCTGTTTTCTTCATCATCTGATACAGTGGCATGGCCTTTTCACCCAACCGGCTTATAAACCGGCTCAACGCAGCGACGCGACCCGCCAGACGCTGGACGTTGTTTATGCACACCGGCTTAGCCAGAGAGGTGATTGCCTTGATCTTCTCCGGGTTAGCCTCAATGCCTCTGTGAGAAACCAGAAAACCCAAGAGCTTGCCTGCAGGAACACCAAAGACACATTTAGCCGGGTTAAGCATCATCTTGTAGACCCGGAGATTATCAAAGGTCTCTCTCAAATCATCTATCAAGGTCTCCTCCTTTCTGGATTTGACCACGATATCATCCACATAGGCATGAACGTTGCGCCCAATCTGATTATGAAGACAATTCTGCACGCAACGCTGGTAAGTTGCCTGTGCACTCTTGAGCCCAAAAGGCATAGACACATAGCAGAAGGCTCCAAAAGGAGTAATGCACGCCGTCTTCTCTTGGTCCTTAACAGCCATTTTGATCTGATGGTAACCAGAATATGCATCCAGAAAACTCAAACGCTCACAACCTGCTGTAGCATCAATAATTTGATCAATACGAGGGAGAGCAAAAGGATCAGCCGGACAAGCTTTGTTTAGATCCGTATAATCCACGCACATACGCTAGGTGTCGTTCTTCTTGAGCACGAGCACCGGGTTAGCTAACCATTCTGGATGAAAGACTTCAACGATAAACCCGGCCGCCAAGAGCCAAGCTACTTCCTCACCAATGGCTTTCCGCCTCTCCTCATTAAACCGCTGGAGGAATTGCCTGACTGGTTTAAATTTCGGATCAGTATTGAGAGTGTGCTCAGCGAGTTCTCTAGGTACACCCGGCATGTCAGAAGGTTTCCATGCAAAGATGTCCCTGTTCTCACGGATGAACTCGATGAGCGCGCCTTCCTATTTCGGATCCAGATTGGCACTGATGCTGAACTGCTGAGATGAGTCACCTGGAACAAAGTCAACAAGCTTAGTCTCATCAGCTGACTTAAATTTCATTACCGGCTCATGCTCCGTGGTTGGCTTTTTCAAAGATGTCATATCTGCCGGGTCCACATTGTCCTTGTAAAATTTCAACTCCTCTGTTGCACAAACAGATTCAGCGTAAGCCGCGTCATCTTCCTCACACTCCAAGGCTATCTTTCGGCTGCCATGAACCGTAATGGTCCCATTGTGACCCGGCATCTTGAGCTGCAAATACACGTAACACGGTCGTGCCATGAACTTGGCATAAGCCGGCCGCCCAAATAAAGCATGGTACGGACTTCTTATCTTAACCACCTCAAAGGTTAGCTTTTCCACCCTGTAGTTGTACTCATCTCCAAAGGCTACTTCCAGCTCGATCTTACCGACTGCATACGCCGACTTACCGGGAACCACCCCATGGAAAACAATATTGGACTGGCTGAGGTTCTTATCAGTTAATCCCATACGACGGAAGGTCTCATAATAGAGGATGTTGATGCTGCTGCCTCCGTCCATGAGCACTTTAGTGAATTTATATCCCCCAACCTGAGGGGCCACCACCAAGGCCAGGTGACCTGGATTATCGACCCGGGGAGGGTGATCTTCCCTACTCCATATGATAGGCTGCTCAGACCATCTTAAATAGCGGGGAATCGCCGGCTCAACAGCATTTACAGCCCTCTTATGAAGCTTCTGATCTCGCTTGCACAGGCTGGTAGTGAACACATGATACTGTCCACCATTGAGCTGCTTTGGATTGGTCTGGTACCCCCTGCTGCTGCTGCTGATTACCCTGGCCAGATTGCTGATTAAAACCCCCTTGGAAATTCTGAGAGTTGGGATTTGAGCCGCCGCCCGGGCCATGAAAACCGCCGGCGCCTGAGCCGCCGCCCGGGCCATTGTTTCCATTAAAAGCATTGGAATTTTTGAAGGCCTTCATGATTGCGCAGTCCTTCCATAGATGACTGGCCGGCTTCTCCCTAGAGCCATGCCTTGGACAAGGCTCATTCAACAACTGCTCAAGCGTCGGGCCTGACCCGCCGGCTCGGGGAGGTGGTCTCCCATTACGTCGGTGGTTGTTACCCTGTGAATTGGCGTTGGCCACAAACTCCATACTGCCATCAGCCTTACGCTTGTTACCTCCCTGGTTCGCCGGGTTATGCTGAGGGCCCTTGCCAATGCCGTTCTTCTTTCCCTTCCCTGTCCTTTCATCATCCGACGGGGGATCCTTGGTACTATCAGAGTCGGCGTACTTGACCAGAGCCGCCATCAGCGTACCCATATCATTGCAATCGCGCTTGAGCCGCCCGAGCTTCATTTTTAGGGGCGCAAAACGACAATTTTGCTCCAACATTAAAACTGCAGAGCCGGCATCCATCTTATCAGACGAATGTATTATCTCTTTGACCCGGCGAACCCAATGGGTTGTAGACTCACCCTCCTGCTGCTTGCAGTTAGTCAAATCCACAATTGACATAGATTGCCTACATGTATCTTTGAAGTTTTGGATGAACCGGGCTTTTAGCTCTGCCCATGACTCGATAGAATTAGGCGGCAGTCCTTTCAACCAAGTGCGGGCAGTTCCATCCAACATCATGGTGAAGTATTTGGCCATTGCCGCTTCGCTGACCTCTAGCAACTCCATAGCCATCTCGTAGCTCTCGATCCATGCTCCAGGTTGTAAATCAGCCGTATAATTAGGTACCTTCCTAGGTCCTTTGAAATCCTTGGGTAGACGTTCATTACGGGGAGCCGGCACTAGACAAGGGACACCTCCGGTCCTCGTAGGTATACCCGCCTCTATAGAAGCCGTCGGATAAACCGAGAGGGGCTGGTAAGCTGTTAACTGAGGCGCCTGCTCTGCCTCTTTCCGTGCTCTATCTTGGTCTACCGCGTTAAAGGCTCTGTTATGAGCCGGGCCGTGGCCCGCTGGCAAGTCACGGCGCTGGGCGTTGCTTGAGCCGGTCGCTGAGACTATGTGTCTGCTATAACTTGGGCTCCGGCCTGGACGAGGGGTTGCATGAATCCTGTCCCGGCTATATGAATATGCCTCCTGTTGCGCCAGAGCCGTCTGAAGAAGTTCTCTGACCCGGCGGGTTTCGACCGCCGTTGGAGAGTCGCCATCGATTGGGAGAGCCGCCAGTCGCGCCGCCGCGGCGACCATGTTTTCCAACGGGTTGGCATAATGACCCGGTGGTATTGGCACGTACTGAGGCGGGGTAGTGTTCACACGGGGAGGCCCCATCACTTGCGGCTGAAGCGGCATTCCAGCCCCGGGTGCCGTGATCTCTGGCGGGTTACTGGGCCCTGCACCAGGCATGTTGAAAAGGTTTCGAGGATCGTAATCGGAGGGAGTCGAGATTGAGCCTTCTGATGCCTCCTTCTCATGATCTCATTGGATGCGTTCTGATCCATCGTGAGCCGGAAAGACTGCGCCTGAATCAGCTGAGTCTAGGCGTCGAGAGCCGCCCGCTCTGCAGCCATCCTGATCCCTTCTGCTGCTAGATCTTCCTTGGCTCTCGCTATATCCAGCTTTAACTGTGCCACCTCCGCATCATGCTGAGCTTGATCCGCTGGGACGACCGTAGCAGTTAACAGGGCTGTCATCTTATCTGAGATCCATCAGCGCCTGAGCCGGCGAGTGTGCAGGGCCTCCTGCCCCAGCAGCGGGGTTTTGAACAGGTTGTGCGCCGGTCATGAAGATCCCGACTCGGCTGGGCGGCTCAAAGGGGTCCGGAATACTATCGCCATCGGAGCCGCCCCTGAGCCTGCCATCTTGAAGTTGATATAATGAGTTGGTCTCGTATGTGGACGACCTGCCGTCAGAGCGAGCGGCCGTCTCATTGCCAGATCCGGATCCTTCAGAGAGTCCTCCATGGCGGAGTCCAGGCGGGTCTTGCACGCTGAGCCATCTCGATGGGGTCGGCGCAGTGGTCCGGCTCAGGGCCCGGCTCGCCAATCTTGCCAATGAAAACGTGAATTCCGCCGAAGGGGACCCGGTACCCGTACTCGATTGAGCCGGCGTCGGGGCCCCAGCCCGCATCATTGATGTAGAGCTTGCCCCGACGACTCTTGGTCATCCGGCCCATAGCGTATCCCTTGAGCCCTTCGAAGCTGCCCTTCAAGAACTCAAATCCACCGTGCGCTGGCCCCACGGTGGGCGCCAACTGTCCTGGAATTGTCACGGCAGATGTCCTCGTGCAAGGACTTAGTCATGGAGCCATCGCAGCTAGGAAGCTTAAAGGGGTTAAACGGGACAAAGGACACGAGGATTATACTGGTTCGGCCCCTTACGGTGAAGGTAAAAGCCTACTCCAGTTGAGGTGGAATTACTTAGGGTTTTGATGACCAGGGAGCTTAACCGCTATGCCTGGCTATCGATCTGATGTTGCCTGTCCTGAACCGTCGTCGGGTTGTCCCTTTATATAGAGAGGTTAACGCCCAGCGGCTCTCAGAGTCCCAGCCGGCTTATAACAGTGTCCGGCTCGGACTCTTAACTATTCCTGCCTTACACTACAAGTCTTGCCATAACGGCGGTTTATCACTACGGGCCTTAAGCCGCCTCCGGGTCTTAAGCCCATTACTGAACCGCCATCCTCAAGCTTGGGACTGGGCTTCACGCGATGATCATTATGACGTAACCCGGCCCCTCCTGGGCGGGTGACTCTAATGCTTATATCCTCAACACCTTTGGAAATTGCTACGATGATTCCCTTCACTTGGGGATTATCAAGCTCTTTTCTGGCGCCGTTGCCGGGGAGCAATAGCGTGGGGTTGATATTCTCGTGTGTGCTTGTTTGCTTTCTTCACTAAGTAGATTCTGTTTTTCCTTTTTGTTTATGTTTAGTTGTGGGTGAAACATACAAAAAAATTAAAAGAATGCAAATACAAAAAAATTATTACTTGCCTCTCATGCCTAAAAAAAGTTTTTCAAAAAGAGAAGTGATTGGAAAGTTATGCATTGAGGAAGTGAGGGTCGACCTTGAGCACTTGTGTTCATGCTCACGGAAACAATGTAGAATTTTTCATGGAAGTTTCTCTGTAAATAGTTATCCCCATGTATATATCCATTGTATTATAAAAATAATGTGCCAAGATTTGGTTTTAGGATGATTAGATTGCTTGTTTACTATGTGCAGAACAAAAACAGAAACTTTGGCTGTAGTGCCTGAATTTACATTTTTTTTACTGGAAGGTCAAATGGGTCTGAAACTTTTTGCACATTACTTCTGTACAAATTGTTCAAATTGTCAAATTTATTTCATAATTTTAGGAGTTACAGAAATTTACTAAACTTCCAGATTACAGACTGTCCTGTTTTTGATAGATTCTGTTTTTCGCGTGTTGTTTGCTTATTTTGATGAATCTATGGCTAGTATCGGGGGGTATGAACCATAGAGAAGTTGAAATACAGTAGGTTTAACACCAATATAAATAAAGAATGAGTTCATTACAGTATGTTAAAGTGGTAGTTTGCTTTACTACACTAACGGATCTCAAAAAGTTTTTGTTAAAGTTTTGTGTGGATGAAGTGTTCAAAGAACGAGGAGTTACCGATGTGAGAAGAATAAAGAGAGGCAAGAGTTCAAGATTGGGGATGCCCAAGGCACCCCAAGTAAATATTCCAAGGATACTCAAGCATCTAAGCTTGGGGATCCCCCGGTTGGCATCCCATCTTTCTTCTTCAACAATTATCGGTATACCTCGGTTTTTGTTTTGTTCACATGATTTGTGTCCTTTGTGTTTTTATTTTTATTTAAGAACCATGCTAGTATGAGATGTCCCTTCATAAATATATAGAATACTTCATGTGCTTCACTTATATCTTTTAAGGATGATCTTATAGAATTGCTCTTTGTGCTTCACTTAAATCGTTTGAGTATGGTTTTATAGAATGCTTCGTGTGCTTCACTTATATATTTTGAGCTTGGATATTTGCTAATAGATATTAATCCTAGAATACTCCATGAACTTCACTTATATTTTTTGGAGTATGAATAATACTATCATCTAAAGTGGTTTTGGAAGAGTGTCAACTTTAGGAATTAGTGATCCCACTATTCCGGATGAGAAGAATTTTGCTTATGTGAAGAGTAGAAAAATTTCTATGCTTATAGATCATGAAAAGAATGCCTTATGTGATGGTTACATTGATGAATTCATTCATGATGCTACTGAAAAATATTATGAGGGAGTAATATATGCTTGTAGGAGTTGCAATAATATCAAGTTTCCTCTCTATGTGCTTAAAGTTTTGAAGTTATACTTGTTTTGCCTTCCTATGCTAGTTGATTCTTGTTCCTATAAATTATGTGCTCACAAAATCCCTAGGCATAGGAAGTGGGTTAGATTCAAATATGCTAGTCATATTCTTCATGATGCTCTCTTTATGTTTCAAATCTTATCTTCTATGGGAGCATCATTGAAATCATCATGCCTAGCTAAAAGGCATTAAAGAAAAGCGCTTGTTGGGAGACAACCCAATATTTACCCTTACTGTTTTTGTGTGTTTACATGATTAAGCTACTGTAGTAATAATGTTTTATAGCTTTTGTTTCAATAAAGTGCCAAGTAAGACCTTTGGGAATACTTGGGTGAAAGTTAATGTGATCTTGCTGTAAAAAACAGAAACTTTGCGCTCACGAGATTAGCTGTCATTTTTTACAGAAGAGTGATTTTGAGTTGATTCTTTTTGCAGCAGATTAATAGAAAAATTCCTCACGTGTACCAATTTATTTAATTATTTTTGGAGTAGCAGAAGTATGGTTTATGTTCAGATCATGACAGACTGTTCTGTTTCTGACAGATTCTGTTTTCATTGCATAGTTTGCTTGTTTTCTAGTTTCTATGGCTTATATTTCTCAATATAAAATGTAGAAATTATATGGTACAGTAGACATTGTGTGGGAACAATTATGAACCTTTTCTTAGACAGTACCAAAGTGGATGGTTTACTCTTTATCATACTAACCTATCTCACGAAGTTTTGTTAAGTTTTGTGTGATTGAAGTTTTCAAGCGTTGGGTGAGATATCGATATGAGGAGAATAAGGAGTGGAAAGACCCTAAGCTTGGGGATGCCCAAGGCACCCCAAGGTAATATTCAAGGAAGAATCAAGTACCTAAGCTTGGGGATGCCCCGGAAGGCATCCCCTCTTTCGTCTTCAAAACTATCGGTATACCTTACTTGGAGCTATATTTTTATTCGTCACATGATATGTGTTTTGCTTGGAGCATATTTTCAATTTTACTTGCT
The DNA here is from genome assembly GCF_018294505.1 of Triticum aestivum. Taxonomy (NCBI): domain Eukaryota; kingdom Viridiplantae; phylum Streptophyta; class Magnoliopsida; order Poales; family Poaceae; genus Triticum; species Triticum aestivum. The sequence goes on from NC_057802.1 coordinate 70,261,250, forward strand.
GTTTGAATAAAATCATTGGATCTGAAATATTGAATGAAAAAGAATCCTCCCATGACTAGTTAATTATTTGACTACTCAGTGTTCTTCACTCATATCTTTTGGAGTAGTTTGTCATTTACTCATGTGCTTCACGTATATCCTATGAGTAAATGGTTGAATGAATTGAATGTCATAAATCTGAATTTATATATGTTTCATATGCTTATAACATGGGGAGTAATTACTTCACACATAATAAGTATAGGTAGTAAACTTATTGAATGTTAGCAAACGTAGAATTGGTCACTTGAACAATTCATGAAAGAATATTGAAGGAAGAGGGATTGTACATATAAATATACTATCTTGGACATATTTTGTAATTGTGAGCACTCATTAAAATATGACATGATAAAAGGTTGATGTTGGACAAGGAAGACAATGTAATGGGTTATGTTTTCTTATATCCGAAATAAAGTATATTTTCTTGGATCATCCAACATGCTGAGCTTGCCTTTCCCCCTCATGCTAGCCAAATTCTTTGCACGAAGTAGAGATACTACTTGTGCTTCCGAATATCCCTTAAACTAGTTTTGCCATGAGAGTCCACCATACCTACCTATGGATTGAGTAAGATCCTTCAAGTAAGTTGTCATCGGTGCATGCAATAAAAATTTCTCTCTAAATATGTATGATCTATTAGTGCGAAGAAAATAAGCTTTATACGAACTTGTGATAGGGAAGAAATAAAAGCGACGGATTGCATAATAAAGGTCTCTATCACAAGAGGCAATATAAAGTGACGTTCTTTTGCATTAAGATTTTGTGCATCCAACCATAAAAGCGCATGACAGCCTCTGCTTCCCTCTGCGAAGGGCCTATCTTTTACTTCTATTCTTCTACCTTATGCAAGAGTCATGGTGATCTTCACATTTCCTTTTTACATTTTATCCTTTGTCAAGCACATTGTGTTGGAAAGATCCTGATATATATATCCAATTGGATGTAAGTTATCATGAGTTATTATTGTTGACATTACCCTTGAGGTAAAAGGTTGGGAGGCAAAACTATAAGCCCCTATCTTTCTCTGTGTCCGATTAAAATGTTGAACCCATAAATATCACGTGAGTGTTTGCAATTGTGAAAGATTAAATGATAGTTGAGTACGTGGAGTTTGCTGAATCAAAGCTCTGACATATACCCTTCCTGAAAATAAGATGAATTGCAATTGTTTGATGACTGAGAATATAGTTTGTTAGTTTCAAGAAAGTTTATGATCTATACTTTAACATGTGAATAGCTTGTTACTTGATCATGAAAAGTTTTATGAGAGGAGCTACTGATATGACATATAATGATGCTAGAAAAAGTGATTGAAACTATCATTGATCAAACTTAAGCACTTCCTAGCATTCACACTTCATAAATTATTTCTTTTATCATTTACCTACTCGAGGACGAGCAGGAATTAAGCTTGGGGATGCTGATACGTCTCCAACGTATCTATAATTTATGAAGTCTTCATGCTATTATATTATCAACCTTGGATGTTTTATATGCATTTATATGCTATTTTATATGATTTTTGGGACTAACCTATTAACCTAGAGCCCAGTGCCAGTTTCTGTTTTCTCCTTGTTTTAGAGTATCGCAGAAAAGGAATAGCAAACGGAGTCCAATTGACGTGCCAATTTTTGTTGATTTTTTATGGACCAAAAGAAGCGCCTGGAGCAAAAGAGTTGGGCCAAAAGAGTCCCGGGCTGTCCACGAGGGTGGGGGCGCACCCAGCCCCCTGGGCGCGTGGGCCTGCCTCGTGGATGACTCGGGAACCTCCTTGACGTGAAACCAACGCCAAAACTTCCTATAAATACAGAAACCCCCAGAAAATAACCTAGATCGGAAGTTCCGCCGCCGCAAGCCTCTGTAGCCACGAGAAATCAATCTAGGCCCTCTCCGGCACCCTGCCGGAGGGGGCCATCATCACCGGTGGCCATGGAGGAGTATCCCGGAGAGGCCAGGATCGCCATGAAGGCCAAGGACCAGAGGGAGAACCTTTCCCCATCTAGGGGGGAGGCCATGGAGGAGGAAGCACAAGGGGGAGAACCTCTCCTCCTCTCTCTTGGTGGCACCGGAGTGCCATCGAGAGGGGAATCATCGCCGCGGTGATCGTCTTCATCAACATCACCACCATCATCACCATCCTCATCTCTTTTACGCGGTCCACTCTCCCGCACCCCGTTGTAATCCCTACTTGAAAATGGTGCTCTATGCCACATATTATGATCAATGATGTGTTGCCATCCTATGATGTTTTGAGTAGATATCCTTTGTCTTTGGGTTGATTGATGATCTAGATTGGTACGAGTTGTATGTTTTATTTTGGTGCTGTCCTATGGTGCCCTCCGTGTCGCGCAAGCGTGAGGGATTCCCGCTGTAGGGTGTTGCAATACGTTCATGATTCGCTTATAGTGGATTGGTGAGTGACTGAAACACAAACCCGAGTAAGGGGGTTGTTGCGTATGGGAATAAAGAGGACTTGATGCTTTAATGCTATGGTTGGGTTTTACCTTAATGATCTTTAGTAGTTGCGGATGCTTGCTAGAGTTCCAATCATAAGTGCATATGATCCAAGTAGAGAAAGTATGTTACCTTATGCCTCTCCCTCATATGAAATTGCAATGACGACTACCGGTCTTGTTAACAATTGCCTAGGACAATTCCGCACACCGATCCACCATTATTCCACACTCGCTATTTATAATATTTAGTAATATATTCTAACTTTATGATAGCAGCACCTACTTTTATGTTTTAGCTCTCCGATACCATGCAAAGTTATCCTCTTCATACCCACAACGTAGTTTTATTTCTCGTTTCTAGTTGGAAGCAAACGTTCGGTATACGTAGAGTCGTATCAGTGGCAGATAGGGCTTGAGAGAATATTGATCTTACCTTTAGCTCCTTGTGGGTTCGACACTCCATACTTATCACTTCCACCTTTGGAAATTGCTACGATGATTCCCTTCACTTGGGGATTATCAAGCTCTTTTCTGGCGCCGTTGCCGGGGAGCAATAGCGTGGGGTTGATATTCTCGTGTGTGCTTGTTTGCTTTCTTCACTAAGTAGATTTTGTTTTTCCTTTTTGTTTCTGTTTAGTTGTGGGTGAAACATACAAAAAAAATTAAAATAATGAAAATACAAAAAAATTATTACTTGCCTCTCATGCCTAAAAAAAGCTTTTCAAAAAGAGAAGTGATTGGAAAGTTATGCATTGAAGAAGTGAGGGTCGACCTTGAGCACTTGTGTTCATGGTCACGGAAACAATGCAGAATTTTTCATGGAAGTTTCTCTGTAAATAATTATCCCCTTGTATATATCCATTGTATTATAAAAATAATGTGCCAAGCTTTGGTTTTAGGATGATTAGATTGCTTGTTTACTATGTGTAGAACAAAAACAGAAACTTTGGCTGTAGTTCATGAATTTACACTTTTTACTGGAAGGTCAAATGGGTCTGAAACTTTTTGCACATTACTTATGTACAAATTGTTCAAATTGTAAAATTTATTTCATAACTTTAGGAGTTACAGAAGTTTACTAAACTTCCAGATTACTACAGACTGTCCTGTTTTTGACAGATTCTGTTTTTCGCATGTTGTTTGCTTATTTTGATGAATCTATGGCTAGTATCGGGGGGTATGAACCATAGAGAAGTTGGAATACAGTAGGTTTAACACCAATATAAATAAAGAATGAGTTCATTACAGTAACTTAAAGTGGTAGTTTGCTTTACTACACTAACGGATCTCAAAAAGTTTTTGTTAAAGTTTTGTGTGGATGAAGTGTTCGAAGAACGAGGAGTTACCGATGTGAGAAGAATAAAGAGAGGCAAGAGTTCAATCTTGGGGATGCCCAAGGCACCCCAAGTAAATATTCCAAGGATACTCAAGCATCTAAGAATGCGGATGCCACGGTTGGCATCCCATCTTTCTTCTTCAACAATTATCGGTATACCTCGGTTTTTGTTTTCTTCACATGATTTGTGTCCTTTGTGTTTTTATTTTTCTTTAAGAACCATGCTAGTATGAGATGTCCCTTCATAAATATATAGAATACTTCATGTGCTTCACTTATATCTTTTAAGGATGATCTTATAGAATTGCTCTTTGTGCTTCACTTAAATCGTTTGAGTATGGTTTTATAGAATGCTTCGTGTGCTTCACTTATATATTTTGAGCTTGGATATTTGCTAATAGATATTAATCCTAGAATACTCCATGAACTTCACTTATATTTTTTGGAGTATGAATAATACTATCATCTAAAGTGGTTTTGGAAGAGTGTCAACTTTAGGAATTAGTGATCCCACTATTCCGGATGAGAAGAATTTTGCTTATGTGAAGAGTAGAAAAATTTCTATGCTTATAGATCATGAAAAGAATGCCTTATGTGATGGTTACATTGATGAATTCATTCATGATGCTACTGAAAAATATTATGAGGGAGGAATATATGCTTGTAGGAGTTGCAATAATATCAAGTTTCCTCTCTATGTGCTTAAAGTTTTGAAGTTATACTTGTTTTGCCTTCCTATGCTAGTTGATTCTTGTTCCTATAAATTATGTGCTCACAAAATCCCTAGGCATAGGAAGTGGGTTAGATTCAAATATGCTAGTCATATTCTTCATGATGCTCTCTTTATGTTTCAAATCTTATCTTCTATGGGAGCATCATTGAAATCATCATGCCTAGCTAAAAGGCATTAAAGAAAAGCGCTTGTTGGGAGACAACCCAATATTTACCCTTACTGTTTTTGTGTGTTTACATGATTAAGCTACTGTAGTAATAATGTTTTATAGCTTTTGTTTCAATAAAGTGCCAAGTAAGACCTTTGGGAATACTTGGGTGAAAGTTAATGTGATCTTGCTGTAAAAAACAGAAACTTTGCGCTCACGAGATTAGCTGTCATTTTTTACAGAAGAGTGATTTTGAGTTGATTCTTTTTGCAGAAGATCAATAGACAAATTCCTCACGTGTACCAATTTATTTCATTATTTTTGGAGTAGCAGAAGTATGGTTTATGTTCAGATCATTACAGACTGTTCTGTTTCTGACAGATTCTGTTTTCATTGCATAGTTTGCTTGTTTTCTAGTTTCTATGGCTTATATTTCTCAATATAAATTGTAGAAATTATATGGTACAGTAGACATTGTGTGGGTACAATTATGAACCTTGTCTTAGACAGTACCAAAGTGGATGGTTTACTCTTTATCATACTAACCTATCTCACGAAGTTTTGTTAAGTTTTGTGTGATTGAAGTTTTCAAGCGTTGGGTGAGATATCGATATGAGGAGAATAAGGAGTGGAAAGACCCTAAGCTTGGGGATTCCCAAGGCATCCCAAGGTAATATTCAAGGAAGAATCAAGTACCTAAGCTTGGGGATGCCCCGGAAGGCATCCCCTCTTTCGTCTTCAAAACTATCGGTATACCTTACTCGGAGCTATATTTTTATTCGTCACATGATATGTGTTTTGCTTGGAGCGTATTTTCAATTTTACTTGCTGTTTGAATAAAATCATTGGATCTGAAATATTGAATGAAAAAGAATCCTCCCATGACTAGTTAATTATTTGACTACTCAGTGTTCTTCACTCACATCTTTTGGAGTAGTTTGTCATTTACTCATGTGCTTCACGTATATCCTATGAGTAAATGGTTGAATGAATTGAATGTCATAAATCTGAATTTATATATGTTTCATATGCTTATAACATGGGGAGTAATGACTTCACACATAATAAGTATAGGTAGTAAACTTATTCAAAGTTAGCAAACGTAGAATTGGTCACTTGAACAATTCATGAAAGAATATTGAAAGAAGAGGGATTTCACATATAAATATACTATCTTGGACATCTTTTGTAATTGTGAGCACTCATTAAAATATGACATGATAAAAGGTTGATGTTGTACAAGGAACTCTTCATGGGCTTCTTCTTGGGCTTCTTCTTGGAGACACAAGAAAGATCTTCAGATTGCACACTGGAAGCAGGATGTGCAGTGGCCAATGGCTTCACAGCGGAAGCTCTTGTTGTGGCAGAGGGCTTCAAAGCCTTTGTCTTCTTCTTATTCTGAGGCTTTGGTGGTGATGGTGCTTCTTCAGAGTCAGCGTCATCAGCAGATTGATCCACTGTGGCCCTCTGAGCAGCGATATGAGAGAGGAGGCCATCAAAGTTGTCGAAGGGGCCGATGACATTGGGATTGGCATCGCGTGTGCCATCAGCCCTTGGAGCAGACGGACCTGGGTTGAAGTTGATGCCAAGATTTTTCTTGTTCTTCACAACAGAATCTTTTGCAGAGTGATAGTTGCGCTTGAAAAGATTGTCTTCACGACACCATAACATAGATGATGGGTCGACATTTTCTGGCTTCGGTCCGCGTACCATGCATGGGTAGAAGCCTTGAGAAATGGCTTCGGACTTGGACTTGGGCTGCAGATTTCTGTATAGAATATCTCCCCATGGGTGCTTGACGGCGTTCTTTTCAGCATATTCAGTAGTCACAAATCTGTTTTTGAACCATTCTTCTGCCCAATATCTTCGAATCCATTGGATTCGAGTCTTGCGCTGATTGTAATTTTCTTCAGGATCAGTCTTGTACATTTCAAATAGATCTGGTGGCAAATCCTTGGCTGTATCCCCACGGCGCTGCCTGCCGCCCTTTCTAGCTGATTTCCCTGTGGCCATTATATTCAAACCAAATGGCTTCAAGACAGTTAATGGCTTCCTTCTGCTGGTCAGACAAGAGCTGGCTTCTGGTGAGTGAATATGACGCTGTATGAACTCTGCAAATGAATGCAGACTATGAGAACCAAGGGATTCTCCCACGGACATGTACCTGTGACAGCATTAGAGGTGCGAGGGAAGGGGAAGAGGTCATATGCATTCTCAGAAGATTTTGAAGATAACTCAGTTTGAAGACATTGACCTCATAACATGAAGACATTCACTTATTTGATGAGAGTTGGTTCCAGATTTGTACGAATCCATGAATAAGTACAAGTGAGGAATCTAACTAGTTGTGAAGCATAAGTGAATATACTTGGCAAGATATGACATGCATAAGAAGACAGATCCAGATTTGGAAGTTAAGAAACTGTCGGATCACGGGTTCCGGCAAAACCCTTAAGGTTCAGACTCTGGGGTGCGCGCGAAGTTCTTTCCCTCCTGCCGATCCACGCCCTAGCTTGCTAAGATCTCGCGGACGAACTCGACGAACTCACAACACGAAAGACACAAGATTTATACTGGTTCGGGCCACCGTTGTGGTGTAATACCCTACTCCAGTGTGGTGGTGGTGGATTGCCTCTGGGGCTGACGATGAACAGTACAAGGGGAAGAACAACCTCCTGAGGTCGAGGTGTTCTTGTGCTTGGTGTGCTTGTGGGTGTGAGGATGGAGGATGGAATCGATCCCCCTAATACGGTGGCTAGTTCTACTTATATAGGCCCTGGTCCTCTTCCCAAATATTGAGCGGGAAGGGAGCCAACAACGGCCAATTTGAAAGGGGGCAGCTAGTACAACTTATCCTGACAAAAGCAGTCTTCGCCTGCAAAAGGCTCTGGTGGTGACGCCGCATTGGGCTCCATGGTGACCTCCATCTTGCCGTCCTGCTGGTCTTGGTCTTGTTGCACCGATATGGAAATCTTTGCTTGATGCCTCGGTACTCTGCGCCTGCGCTTGCCTCCTTAGCACCAGAGAAGAAACAAGGACGCTGCGCGCGCTGGCGCCTGCCTGATCTTGATCGTCATGGCTCACGTCATGGAGCCTCACGAGGTTTTCCCTGCCTTGATCTCTCCACTCACCGCGAGTCAACCTGGTGAGGCCGCTCCTGAGGAGGTCTTGCATCGTCCGCCTCTCGAGGCTTGGCCCCTCGCGAGGGTCTTGAGTGCCTTGTTGATGAAGATGGGCCGTACAGGCCCCCTAGCACAGCCACACCGTGGGCCGCAGGCAGGCAAGTCTGGGGACCCTCGCAAGCACAATATCATTGGCACCAAATGGATCTATCGCAACAAACAAGATGAGCATGGTCAAGTTGTCAGAAAGAAGGCTCGTCTCGCTGCTCAAGGATACACTCAAGTTGAAGGGATTGACTTCGATGAAACATTCGCTCCGGTGGCTAGGCTTGAAGCCATTCGCATACTACTAGCCTATGCCAACCATCACAACATCCTCCTGTACCAAATGGATGTAAAGAGTTCTTTTCTCAATGGCAAGATTGAAGAAGTGTATGTTGCACAACCACCTGACTTTGAAGATCCAAAACATCCTGATATGGTATACAAGCTCAACAAGGCACTGTATGGTCTCAAACAAGCTCCTCGCGCTTGCTATGACACACTCAAAGACTTCCTGAAGAGCAAAGGCTTCAAACCTGGTTCTCTAGATCCTACACTCTTCACGAAGACATATGATGGTGAACTGTTTGTGTGCCAGATCTATGTGGATGACATTATCTTCGACTGCATTGACAAAAGATACAGTGATGAGTTTGGGCACATGATACAAGAGCAATATCAGATGTCCATGATGGGTGAGTTGAAGTTCTTCCTCGGTCTTCAAATCCGCCAGCAGAGCAACGACATCTTCATATCTCAAGAGAAATACCTCAAAGATTGCCTGAAGAAGTTTGGAATGCAAGACTGCAAAGGTTACACGACGCCAATGCCAACCAAAAGTCATCTAGGTCCCGACGATAATGGTAAAGAGTTCGATCAAAAGGTATACCGCTCCATGATTGGTTCTTTACTCTATTTATGTGCATCTAGGCCAGATATCATGCTTAGCGTTTGTATGTGTGCCCGATTCCAAGCGGCACCAAAGGAATCGCATCACTTAGCAGTGAAGCGAATTCTTCAATATTTGGCTTACACCCCAACACTAGGATTATGGTATCCAAAGGGCTCAGAGTTTGATCTAGTTGGAATCTCAGATGCTGATTATGCTGGTGACAAGGTTGATTGCAAGTCCACATCAGGCACATGTCACTTTCTTGGATGATCTCTTGTTTGTTGGTCTTCAAAGAAGCAGAATTGTATATCTCTCTCCACCGCTGAATCTGAATACATTGCTACTGGATCTTGCTGTGCTCAGATTCTATGGATGAAGCAAACTTTCAAGGACTATGGCATCCATCTGAAGCAAGTTCCACTTTACTGCGACAATGAAAGCGCCATCAAGATTGCCAACAACCCAGTTCAGCACTCGAAGACAAAGCACATTCAGATCTGTCATCACTTTCTCAGAGATCATGTCATGAAGGAAGATATTGATATTATTCACGTCAGCACTGAAGAGCAATTGGCAGATATCTTCACAAAGCCCTTGGATGAGAAAAGGTTTTGCAAGTTGCGGTGTGAGCTAAATATCTTAGAATCCTCAAATGTCCTGTGATTGGACACACGTCCTAACGCTTATGCACGATGATCACTTAGATGTGCAACACACAAAGTAAAGTATATCTTCAATCAATGAAGACATACACTCTAAGTGTTAATACATTAACGCAGAATTTGACTTCGGAGCGCCACGATAATTATGCATCGTGTCTGGGTCTAATACTTCCTATACGGTGGGTTACGCCACCACCAAATTCTTTTGAAGTGTTACATTTGGCGTCATAACTGCAAAGTCTTCACATTTGATTTGTCTTCCACATTGATTTGACTTCATGTTTATCTTCACAATGTTGATTTGGACTTATGCTGATGTATACATATATTCATGTTCTGTCCTCTACAGCATTCACTTATAGCTATGGCTTCATGTTTGAATCTTTCTTGATCTAAGTGAATGTGATCGGCCCTAACCCATTCTATGCTTCTACCTCAGATTCTACCTATCCAAATCATATGCATTCTATTGAAACTGTCAATTGTCTTCTCTGAGTCCTTGTCAGCAGAAGACAAAGAGATAAAAGTTAAATCTGTTTTAATGCTATATCCTTATTGCCTGAAAACCGGAGAAGCAGGAACGACCATCCGACAATCCAGGCGCGCGTGGGAACATGGAACAACTTCCAATGAGTTGCATGCATGCCACGTGTCCTTCAAATGTGAACCGCCAGGGGCACCTGCGTAATTACGCTGTGCTGTCCCATTCCTTATAAATACACAACTCATTGGGGTCATTATCTCTTCTCCCGCCTCACCATCTCGCACAAACCCTAGCGCCTCCGCTAGCTCGCGTCGACGCCAGAGACGAAGCGCTTAGCCGCCGTGACTTCTTCGACGCCGTCCTCACGCCGGCCGCGGACCTCGTCCTCTCTGCCGCCGCCATAGGTGTCTTTCATCGCCAAGTTAGGGCACGGGAGATTGAACTTCTCGGTCTCTCTCTTCGCCTCGTCTAGCAGTTTGTCAAGCGGTAATTAAAACTTACTTTTTACTGCCTTTTTGATCCATCCACTTCAACCAAAAGTGGTTTCTTAACTTCCAAATCTGGATATGTCTTCTTATGCATCTCATATCTTGCCAAGTATATTCACGTATGCTTCACAACTAGTTAGATTCCTCACTTGTACTTATTCATGGATTCGTACAAATCTGGAACCAACTCTCATCAAATATGTGATTGTCTTTGCGCTATGAGGTCAATGTATTCAAACTGATTTATCTTCAAAATCTTCTGAGAATGCATATGACCTCTTCCCCTTCCCTCACACCTCTAATGCTGTCACAGGTAAATGTCCGTGTGAGAATCCCTTGGTTCTCGTAGTCTGCATTCATTTGCAGAGTTCATACAACATCATATTCACTCACCAGAAGCCAGCTCTTGTCTGACCAGCAGAAGGAAGCAATTTACTATCTTGAAGCCATTTGGTTTGAATATAATGGCCACAGAGAAATCAGCTAGAAAGGGAAGCAGGCGGCGCCGTGGGGATACAGCCAAGGATTTGCCACCAGATCTATTTGAAATGTACAAGACTGATCCTGAAGAAAATTACAATCAGCGCAAGACTCGAATCCAATGGATTCGAAGATATTGGGCAGAAGAATGGTTCAAAAACAGATTTGTGACTGCTGAATATGCTGAAAAGAATGCAATCAAGCCAGAAAATGTCGACCCATCATCTATGTTATGGTGTCGTGAAGACAATCTTTTCAAGCGCAACTATCACTTTGCAAAAGATTCTGCTGTGAAGAACAAGAAAAATCTTGGCATCAACTTCAACCCAGGTCCATCTGCTCCAAGGGCTGATGGCACACGCGATGCCAATCCCAATGTCATCGGCCCCTTTGACAACTTTGATGGCCTCCTCTCTCATATCGTTGCTTAGAGGGCCATAGTGGATCAATCTGCTGACGACGCTGACTCTGAAGAAGCACCAGCACCACCAAAGCCTCAGAAGAAGAAGAAGACAAAGGCTTTGAAGCCCTCTGCCGCACCAAGCGCTTCCGTTGTGAAGCCATTGGCCACTGCACCTCCTGCTTCCAGTGTGCAATCTGAAGATCTTTCTCGTGTCTCCAAGAAGACGGAGAAGCCCATGAAGAGTTCTGGGCATGAACTTACTCCAGCTGCCGTTCTGAGGAACGAAGATGACACCATTGATCTGTCCAGTGATGAAGATCTTGGTCATGAAGCTCTTGAAATGCTTATCAAAAGCAAGCAAGAGGCAGCGATCTTCAATGATCTACCCCTCTTTGATGTGGATATTCTGAACAACTTCATCGACGAGTGGTTTTATGACCCGAGCCTTAGCATCGATGATCTTCAGCTGCCTGTTGACATCAGCGTCACCTTCCACGGAGCCATTGCCAATGAGCTGACTCTGGCTCAAAAGATTGTCGAGCTGAGAAACAAAATTGATTATGAAAGGGCTCACTTCAAGAAGAACATGGCCAAGCTCAGCGTGGCAGATGTTCAGACCTTTAAGAAGGTGTTGCATGAGCTAAAGGAACAGTTTCACAAGAAGCGTGAAGAAGCAAAGGGGTCACGAGAATGGATGAAATACTTCGCAGAGAAATGTGTTCAAGCACACAATGAGGCTGAGAAGCACAAGGCTCTTGGGCGACCTGGCATCGACCCCAAGATGGCTGCCAAACAAAAGAAGAAGCCTGTTGTGCCCCAAGCTGAAGCATCAAGGCAGGAAGCCCCTCTCATTGTCTTCCCTGCCAGCATTACAGGCTCGAAGCCTAAGGTCCCCTCAGCAGCTTTAGAACTGAAAAAGACAAGGGCAACTGAAGCCGAAGCCAAGAAGTGCAAGCACAAGAATGCTACTGATGGTGCTCCATCAACAAAGAAGCTAAAGACAAAGTCTTCAAAGAAAGAGCGTGCTGCTGCCATGGAGCCCCTTGTTGTTGAGCCCATTTCTGTTGCTCGTCCAGCCTCTACCAACCGAGAACGTCGCCTTGTGATCCACGAGCCTGCTTTCACATAGGCTCCTAAAGATGAACAAGTTCTAGCTGTTGACCCCATCACAGCTGAAGACATTGGTCGTGAAGACAATGTAGAAGATGATGAAGTCCTTCCTCAACTCGAGCACCAACTGGTATCATCGCCTGTTCTTACGAACAGCGAACTCATCAGCATTGGTCGTCCTTTGACACCAATTGCTCAGGATGATTCGTGGGCTGATCGCCCTCAACAAGACACCCCCATTCATGATGGGACACCCCAAACTCCACCACCTCAAGTGACCACTCCGGTGCTTGACGACGACAACTACATGGTGCAGACCACTCCATCACCACAGGCGTCACCCGCATTCCGCAGGCTTCGCAAAGGCCCTAGGCCGCATGTCACCATGTGGAGCATTCCAGAAGGGGAAGTGCAACAAAGCTCAGTAGCACCTCAAGTGTTTCCTGAAGCCACCCCTACAGCGAATGTCTCTGAGTCTGAAGCAAAAGATGCTGAAGACATTCTGGCTGCATCAGCCGAAGAAAATAAAGAAACAAGAGAAGAAGAAGCAAGAGTTGCCACACCCCCTGTCACCGAAGAAGTCATTCTCGAGGAGAATGTGACTGTGCCTGACCCTCCTGTCACTGAACAAACGGAGGTTGATACTACTGAGGCAGCCACAAACAATGATGCTGAAGCCCATGACACTGTCATGGCTGAAGACCATGTGGCGCCTGAAGATAATGTGGTGCCTGAAGCTCATGAGCAACCAGAAGCCAATGTGGATGCTGATGCCTCAGTTTCATGAAAGTCTTCAAAACACGGGGGCTTTGAAGACAAACAGTAGATATGAGCCTATTGATTTGCAGCGAAAGGTAGACTACACTAGACAAGCCATAGTCAAGTAAGCAATGAAGTGAAAGCACAAAGACTGAAGATAGTATGAAGCCAAACAACAATAGTCGTCACACAGTGAAGTCAATCAGATCAAGCAAGCAGGCAATGACTTCACGAAGACTCACTTTAAGTAAAGAGAGGTAAGAGATAGTACCAATTTCTTGGTGAGGACAGGGATTTGTTGGACCAGTTCCAGTTGCTGTGACAATTGTACGTCTGGTTAGGGAGGCTGAGATTCAACTCAAAAGACCGCGTCTTCACGTTATTCCCCTTGAGCTAAGGACACTTAGTCCTCGCCCAATCACTCTGGTAAGTCTTCAAGGTCGACTTCCGAACCTTCACAGACTTCGTTCACCAGCAATCCACAATGACTCTTGGATGCTCAGAACGCGACGCCTAACCGGCTGGAGGATTCATAGTCCTCAAGTGTAACAAGTCTTCAGATCACGCGGACAAAAAGACTTCAATGATGCCTAACACTCTTTGGCTTTGGGTGTTTTGGGCTTTGTCCTCGCAAGGATCTCTCTCTCAAATGCTTCGGAGGTGGGTTGCTCTCAAGTGACAAAAGCCGTGTACTAACTCTGAGCAGCCACCAATTTATGGTGTAGGGGGTGGGCTATTTATAGCTACGAGGCAACCCGACCTGATTTGTCCAAAATGACCCTGGGTCACTAAGGAACTGACACGTGTCCAACGGTCAGATTTCAAACACACACGACAACTTGACTTGGGCTACAAGTAAAGCTGACTCATCCAGCTCTGGATAAGATTTGCTCTCATTGTCTTCGCTCGAAGACATAGGATTTGGTTGAGCATCACTTTAGTCACTCTGACTTTGTTCACTTGGACCCCACTTAACAGTACGGTGGTTCCTATGACTCAACAAAGAAGAAAAGGAAACTACGAAACAACAATGTCTTCACACTCCATAGTCTTCACGTGAATGTCTTCTCAAGTCATAATCTTTGTTGTGAATATCTTCACAAACCACCATTGTCTTCAATGTCTTCACACATTTTTAGGGGTCATCTCTGGTAGGTAAATCGAATCAATGTGGGACTACTACCTGTGTTATCCTGCAATTCTCACAAACACATTAGTCCCTCAACCAAGTTTCTCGTCAATACTCCAAAACCAACTAGGGGTGGCACTAGATGCACTTACAGACTCCAAGGAAGTTCTGGCCTGAAGCCATTGATACTGCATGCCACGTCATCAACCGTGTTTATCTTCACAAGCTTCTAAAGAAGACATCCTATGAGCTCCTAACTGGTAAGAAGCCAAATGTGAGTTAATTCAGAGTATTTGGTGCCAGGTGCTGGATCAAGGATCCACATCACACTTCAAAATTTGCACCGAAAGCACATGAAGGTTTTATGCTTGGCTACGGAAAGGATTTGCACTCCTACAGAGTCTTCAACCTCTTTCACTATAAAGTGGTTGAAACTATGGATGTGCGGTTCGATGAGACTAACGGCTCGCAAAGAGAGCACCTGCCAAATGTGCTAGATGAAGTCTCACCGAGTGAATCTATCAAGCTTATGGGTACTGGAGAAATCATACCTTCGGAGGCTTAGGCTAAAGAAGAAATCATCAATTCTGCACCTAATCAACCTGAAGACAATGCTCAGCCTGAAGACAATGCTGAAGATGAAGACAATGATCAGCAAGGGCAAAATCTTCGTCCAGTTCATCCTCGTGTTGCAAATTAAGTACAGATTGAGAAGATAATTGATAGCATCAATGCACCTGGTCCACTCACTCGTTCAAGAGCAACACAGCTAGCAAATTTCTGTGGGCACTTGTGATGAGTTTGGACACATGATGCAAGAGCAATATCAGATGTCCATGATGTGTGAGCTAAAATTCTTCCTCGGTCTTCAAATTTGTCAGCAGAGCAATGACATCTTCATATCACAAGAGAAATACCTCAAAGATTGCCTGAAGAAGTTCGGAATGCAAGACTGCAAAGGGTACACGACGCCAATGCCAACCAAAGGTCAATTGGGTCCCGACGACAATGGTAAACAGTTCGATCAAAATGTATACCGCTCCATGATTGGTTCTTTACTCTATTTATGTGCATCTAGGCCAGATATAATGCTTAGCGTTTGTGTGCCCAATTCCAAGCGGCACCAAAGGAATCGCATCACTTAGCAGTGAAGCGAATTCTTTGATATTTGGCTTGCACCCCAACACTAGGATTATGGTATCCAAAGGGTTCAGAGTTCGATCTAGTTGGATTCTCAGATGCTGATTATGCTAGTGACAAGGTTGATCGCAATCCCACATCAGGCACATGTCACTTTCTTGGACGATCTCTTGTCTGTTGGTCTTCAAAGAAGGAGAACTGTGTATCCCTCTCCACTGCTGAATCTGAATACATTGTTGCTGGATCCTGCTGCGTTCAGCTTTAATGGATGAAGCAAACTCTCACGGACTATGGCATCCACCTGAAGCATGTGCCACTCTACTGCGACAATGAAAGCGCCATCAAGATTGCCAACAACCCAGTTCAGCACTCGAAGACAAAGCACATTCAGATCCGTCATGACTTTCTCAGAGATCATGTCATGAAGGAAGATATTGATATCATTCACGTCAACACTGAAGAGCAATTGGCAGATATCTTCATGAACCCCTTGGATGAGAAAAGGTTTTGCAAGTTGCCGTGTGAGCTAAATATCTTAGAATCCTCAAATGCCGTGTAATTGGACACACATCCTAACGCTTATGCATGTTGATGACTTAGATGTGCAACACACAAAGTAACGTATATCTTCAATCAATGAAGACATACACTCTAAGTGTGAATATATTAACGAGGAATTTGACTTCGGAGCGCCACGATAATTGTGCGCCGTGTCTGGGTCTAATACTTCCTATACGGTGGGTAACGCCACCACCAAATTCTTATTGGAGTGTTTCTTTTGGCTTCATAATTGCATAGTCTTCGCATTTGATTTATCTTCAACGTTGATTTGTCTCCGAGGTTTATCTTCACAATGTTGAGTTGGTCAGATATATCTATATATATGTCTTCATGCTTGAATTTTTTATCTAAGTGAATGTGATCAGACCCTAACCTATCTCTATGCTTCTACCTTAAATTCTATCTATCCAAATCATATGCATTCTATTGAAACCTGTCGATTGTCTTCTCTGAATCCTTGTTAGCAGAAGACAAAGAGACAAATAAATCTGTTTTTAATGCTATATCCTTATTGCCTGAATACCGGAGAAGCCGGAACGACCACCCGACAATCCAGGCATGCGTGGGAACATGGAACAGCTTCCAATAAGTTGCATGCTTGCCACGTGTCCTTCAGATGTGAAAGGCCAGGGGCACCTACGTAATTACGATGTGCTGTCCCTCTCCTTATAAATACTCTCTCACCGCGGTCAAATATTTTCTTCCACCTCGCACAAACCCTAGCGCCTCCGCTAGCTCGCGCCGACGCCGGAGACGAAGCGCTTAGCTGCCGCGACTTGTTTGACATCGTCCCCACGCCGGCCGCGGACCTCATCCGCTCCGCCGCCGCCGTAGGTGTCTTCCGCCGCCAAGTTAGGGCGCGGGAGATTGATCTGCTCGACTCATAACTCTGCCTCGTCTAGCAGTTTGTCAACGGTAATTAGATCCGTCAAATCCATCCACTTCAACCAAAAGTGGTTTCTTCACTTCCAAATCTGGATACATCTTCATCTGCATCTCATATTATGCCAAGTATATTCACTTATGCTTCATAACTAGTTAGATTCCTCACTTGTACTTATTCATGGATTCGTACAAATCTGGAACCAACTCTCTTCAAATAAGTGAATGTCTTCGCTCTGTGAGGTCAATGTCTTCAAACCAATTTTTCTTCAAAATCTTCTGAGAATGCATATGACCTCTTCCCCTTCCCTCGCATCTCTAATGCTGTCACAGGTACATGTCCGTGGGAGAATCCATTGGTTCTCATAGTCTGCATTCATTTGCAGAGTTCTTACAGCATCATATACACTCCCTAGAAGCCAGCTCCTGTCTGAACAGTAGAAGGAAGCCATTCACGGTTCTGAAGCCATTCAGTCTGAATACAATGGCAACTGAAAAATCAGCTAGAAAAGGTGTCAGGCAGCGTCATGGAGACACAGCTAAGGATTTACCTCCGGATCTGTTTGAACTGTACAAGTCAGATCCTGAGGAAAGCTATGGCCAGCGCAAGACCCGAATCCAATGGATTCGAAGATATTGGGCTTAACAGTGGTTCAAGTATAACTTCGTAACCCCTGAATATGCAGAGAAGAATGCTATCAAGCGCCCATGGGGAGATATTCTGTACAAAAATCTGCAGCCCAAGTCGAAGTCTGAAGCCATTGCCCAAGGCTTCTACCCATGCATGGTCCGAGGACCACAGCCTGAGAATGCTGATCCGACATCAATGCTATGGTGTCGCGAAGACAATCTCTTCAAGCGCAATTTACAGTTTGCAAAAGAGTTAGCGGGTAAGAACAAGAAGGCATTCAGGCTCGACTTCAACCCTGGTCCGTCTGCTCCGAGGGCTGATGGCACCCGTGATGCAAATCCCAATATCATCATCCCCTTTGACAACTTTGATGGCCTTCTCTCTCATATCGCTGCTCAGAGGGCCACGGTGGATCAATCTGCTAATGACGCTGACTCTGAAGAAGCGCCAGCACCACCAAAGCCGCAGAAGAAGAAGAAGACAAAGGCTTCGAATCCCTCTGCCTCACCAAAGGCTTCACTTGTGAAGGCATTGGCCACTGCACCTCCTGAACCCAGTGTGCAGTCTGAAGATCTGTCTCGTGTATCCAAGAGGACCGAGAAGAGCAAGACAACCAAGAAGCCCAAGAAGATTTCTGGGCATGAACTGACTCCTGCTGCCGTTCTGCACAATGAGGATGACACCATTGATCTGTCGAGCGATGAAGATCTTGGTGATGATGCCCTAGAGTTGCTGATCAAGAGCAAGCAAGAGGCGGAGATCTTCAACAATCTGCCCCTCTTTGATATGGACATTTTGAACAATTTCATTGATGAGTGGTTCGACGACCAGAGCATCAGTATCGATGATCTTCAGCTGCCCGTTGACATAAGCGTCACATTTCATGGAGCCATTGCTAATGAATTGACCTTGGCTCAGAAGATAGTCGAGCTCAAGAACAAAATTGATTATGAGAAGGCTCACTTCAAGAAGAACATGGCCAAGCTTAGCGTGGCAAATGTTCAAATCTTCAAGAAGGTGTTGCATGACCTCAAGGAAGAGTTCCACAAGAAGCGTGAAGAAGCCAAAGGCTCTCGAGAACGCATGAAGTACTTCACGCAGAAATGTGTTCAAGCACATAATGAAGGTGAAAAGCGAAAGGGTCTTGGGCGTCCTGGCATCGACCCCAAGATGGCTGTCAAACAAAAGAAGAAATCTGCTGAAGCCCAAAGTGAAACACAAAGGCAGGAAGAACCTCGCATTGTCTTCCCTGCCAGCATGACAGGCTCGAAGCCTATGGTCACCTCAGTAGCTTCAGAGCTGAAGAAGACAAGGGCAGCTCAAGCCAAAGCCCGTAAATGCAAGCACAAGGATGCTCCTGATGATGCCCCATCCAATAAGAAGTTGAAGACAAAGTCTTCAAAGAAAGAGCGTGTTGCGCCCTCTGTGCCCCTTGTTGTTGAGCCCATTTCTGTTGCCCGTCCAGCCTCCACCAACCAAGAGCATCGCCTTGTGATCCACGAGCCAGCTTCCACAGAGGCTCCTGAAGATGAAGAAGTTCTAGCTGTCGACCCCATCACAGCTGAAGACATTGGTCGTGATGACAATGTTGAAGATGATGAAGTCCTTCCTCAACTTGAGCACCAATTGGTATCATCGCTTGTTCTTACGGACATCAAACTCATTAGCATTGGTCGTCCCTTGATGCCAATCACTCAGGATGATTCATCGGCCGATCGCCCTCAGCAAGACACCCCCACTCATGATGAGACACCCAGAACTCCACCACCTCAAGTTACCACTCCGGTACTTGACGACGACAACTACATGGTGCAGACCACTCCATCACCACAGGCGTCGCCCGCTTTCCGCAAGCTTCGCAAAGGCCCCAGGCCACATGTCACCATGTCGAGCATTCCAGAAGGGGAAGTGCAACCAAGCTCAGTAGCATGTCAAGTGTTTCCTGAAGCCACCCCTACTGCGAATGTCTCTTGAGTCTGAAGCTAAAGCTGCTGAAGACATTCCAGCTGCATCATCCGATGAAGAACAAGGAGAAAGAGAAGAAGAAAGAGTTGCCACACCCCCTGCCATTGATCAAGTCATTCTCGAGGAGAATGTGACTGTGCCCGACCCTCCTGTCATTGAACAAACGGAGGTTGAAACCACTGAGGCTTCCACAAACAGTGATGCTGAAGCCAATGACATTGTCATGGCCGAAGACAATGTGGAGCCTGAAGCTCATGTGCAACCTGAAGCAAATGTAAATGCTGCAGCCACTCTTCCACCTCCTCGGCCTCACACCATTGAGCAAGCCTTTGATTGTGGACAGCTGGTCACTGTGAAATGGCCTATCTTGGTCCCTCCCACTGCTCCAGGACCACAGTATGACTACCATGTGGAGCGGAGGCCTCAGGTTCAGAAGCCAAAGCCAAGGCTGCCAAGGCTTCCAGGTGCTGCAACATCGCCAGGGTCCTTCAGCGTGAACAGCTTCAGAGCTCACAACACCTTCTTCGACAGCGCCGAGAATCCATACTCGAAGCCAAAGATATCTTCCGATCGATTTTGGAGCTATCAGCAGCGTAGTTATTACTCCTGCATTCTGTACAATCAAGAGCGAGTCTTTCCACACATGCGTCTTGATTGTGAAGCTATTGCTGGGCTGCCCTGTCTGGAAGAAGCTCTTGACTGCTTCAGGGAGGTTGGTCTTCTGCCATTCGTTACGGACAAAGAGCACTAGAATGAAGAGCTCCTTCTACAGTTCTATGCTACACTTCATATTCGTGGCTACAACAGGGATCCGAAGACATGGATCCATGAGTGGATGACAGGAGATGTGCATCATGAAGCCAAAGCTCAAGACATCATCGAGCTTACTTCCCTGCCCACTCCAGGTGAGCTGTATGAGCCTGGTTGTCAGCTTCACAGCAATGAACTGCAAAGTATTTTTAGAGGCCTAAACCCAATATGAGTCAGATGCTCAGTATGATGAAGCCACTGCCTTTTGATGTTGAATACCCCAGAGAGTTCTTCGTCAAGGACCTCGATTACTTGCCCCGCACAGTATATCACATTCTGAGGCGTACTCTATGGACCATCAAGGGATATTCTTCCGAAGCCAAACTTGAAGGAACCATGAAGACTTTGGTATTTTATATTGTCAATGGCATCAGATTCAATACCCAGGATTTCTTCATCAGACAACTTGTTGCATCTGGAATTGATCTGTTTGGCCTGAAGTTTTATGCTCCATGGGTGATGCGCCTAATCAAACTCCATTCTTCTGTTGACTATCAGCCCTCAGCGCGCAACCATCTTGTCTTTTTGCCTGAGGTTGATCTGTCCGTTGAAGCCATCTACCCCGAGCCTGCCAAGGAGCCGTTATATCTTCATAATGTTGATCACCAAAGCTTCACGCAACCCATAGAGGGCATTCAGGTTCCCAATGCTGCAACTCCCTCTTATCCTCTAGCTGGCAATATGCGTGTGCCCCATCGTGCAAACACCGAAGCCACTGACAGCACTATTGCCCAAAGGCCTTGGAAGCGTTCCCGTGTACTCAATGACCGAGAACTTCTTGTGGCCTTACATCATAAGCGGGATAAGCATCATGACTGGCTCAAGCGTCAGATGCAAAGTATCTTGGTGGACGTCAATCACATTAGAAACTTGGCCACCAAGAACTCGTTTCTAGCCCATGAAGCCTGTCGGCGGTCTTGGAAGAGTCTCACACTACTATGTCCTGAAGACGATCTTCGCGAAGATGGCTTCACTGAGGGCTTCAAATTTGATTCCAGACCTCCACGCAATGCAAGCTGGCGCTGCACTCCTTCAATTGAAGATTCTGACCATTCATCTTCGGCTGCAACTGTTGTTGCGAGAGTCGTTGATGAAGAAGACGATGCCACTTCACCAACCATGGCTTCACTACATCTCGACACTGCACCAGGCCCCTTTGCACCACCGAACTCCAACGTCGACCCAGCTCCTTCATCTACTCCTGATGGGAACGAGTAGATACTCTATGTCTTCAAACCTTTTTGGTCATTACTGACAAAAGAGGGAGAAGCTTATGAGTTGATAGTCTTCAAGCGGGTCCTTATGGGTGGTTGCATTATTTTTGTTAAGTTTTTACAACTCTCGTCTTTTGAAACATTTGGTTCTCTAAGTTGTAACACTTAAACTCGATGGTCGTCTGCTACTTTTTCTGCCACTTTGTGATGCGATGATAAATCCCGCATGAAGCCATTCCGTAGACGCCCATTTTCCATTATGCATGTCATTATCTTTGTTATCTCTTTATATCCATGATGAAATGTCTTCATAAGTTGAAGAGGATCTCCACAAAGTAAAACCTGCCATGTGCATTTGCATTCAAAAGCAAACTACCTATATGCACATCTTCAGGGGGAGCCTTTCACTTCTTATGAAGACAATGCCTGTATCCTTAACTTTCACATACTTTTATCCCCGTTGAAAACTTCAACCAGTTTGTCATCAATCACCAAAAAGGGGGAGGTTGTAAGTGCATCTAGTGCCACCCCTAGTTGGTTTTGGAGTATTGACGACAAACTTGGTTGAGGGACTAATGTGTTTGTGAGAATTGCAGGATAACACAGGTAGTAGTCCCATATTGATTCGGTTTACCAAACAGAGATGACCCCTAAAAATGTGTGAAGACATTGAAGACAATGGTGGTCTATGAATATATTCACGTTGAAGATTATGACATGAGAAGACATTCACGTGAAGACTATGCAGTGCGAAGACATAGTTGTTTCGTAGTTTCCTTTTCTTCTTTGTTGAGTCATAGGAACCACCGTACTGTTAAGTGGGGTCCAAGTGAACAAAGTCAGAGTGACTGATGTGATGCTCAACCAATCCTATATCTTCGAGAGAAGATAATGAGAGCAAATCTTATCCAAAGCTGGATGAGTCGCTTTACTTGTAGCCCAAGTCAAGCTGCCACGTGTGTTTGAAATCTGACCGTTGGCACATGTCAGTTCCTTAGTGACCCAGGGTCATTTCGGACAAATCATGTCGGGTTGCCTCCTGGCTATAAATAGCCCACCCCCTACACCATAAATTGGTGGCTGCTCAGAGTTAGTGCACGGCTTTTGTCGTTTGAGAGCAACCCACCTCCGAAGCATTTGAGAGAGAGATCCTTGCGAGGACAAAGCCCAAAACACCCAGAGCCAAAGAGTGTTAGGCATCACTGAAGTCTTTCTGTCCGCGTGATCTGAAGACTTGTTACACTTGAGGACTGTGAATCCTCCAGCCGGTTAGGCGTCGCGTTCTTTGAAGGAAATATGCCCTACAGGCAATAATAAAGTTGTTATTTACATTTCCTTATATCATGGTAAATATTTATTATTCATGCTAGAATTGTATTAACCGGAAACTTGATATATGTGTGAATACATAGGCAAAACAAAGTGTCCCTAGTATGCCTCTACTTGACTAGCTCGTTAATCAAAGATGGTTAAGTTTCCTGACCATAGACATGTGTTGTCATTTGATGAATGAGATCACATCATTAGAGAATGATGTGATGGACCAGACCCATCTGTTAGCTTAGCATAATGATCGTTTAGTTTTATTGCTATTGCTTTCTTCATGACTTATACATGTTCCTCTAACTATGAGATTATGCAACTCCCGAATACCAAAGGAACACCTTGTGTGCTATCAAACGTCACAACGTAACTGGGTGATTATATAGATGCTCAACAGGTGTCTCCGATGGTGTTTGTTGAGTTGGCATAGATCGAGATTAGGATTTGTCACTCCGTGTATTGGAGAGGTATCTCTGGGCCCTCTCGGTAATGATAATCACTATAAGCCTTGCAAGCAATGTGACTAATGAGTTAGTTGCGTGATGATGCATTACGGAACGAGTAAAGAGACTTGCCGGCAACGAGATTGAACTAGGTATGAGGATACCGACAATCGAATCTCGAGCAAGTAACAGACCGATGACAAAGGGAACAACGTATGTTGTTATGCGGTTTGACCGCTAAAGATCTTCGTAGAATATGTAGGAGCCAATATGAGCATTCAGGTTCCCCTATTGGTTATTGACCGGAGATGTGTCTCGGTCATGTCTACATAGTTCTCGAACCCATAGGGTCCGCACGATTAACGTTCAATGACGATTTGTATTATGAGTTATGTGATTTGATGTACTGAAGGTTGTTCGGAGTCCCGGATGAGATCACGGACATGACCAGCAGTCTCTAAATGGTCGAGATGTAAAGATCGATATATTGGAACGCTATATTCGGACATCAGAAAGGTTCCGAGTGATTCGGGTATTTTTCAGAGTACGGGAGAGTTACGGGAATTCGCCAGGAGAAGTAATGGGCCTTATTGGGCTTTAGTGGAGAGAGGGGAGAAGGGCCAAGAGGTGGTGCACGCCTCCCCCCTGCCCAAACCGAATTGGACAAGGGGTCGGGGCGCGAGCCCCCTTTCCTTCTCCCTCTCCCTCTCTTTCCTTCTCTCCTACTCTGAATAGGAAAGAGGAGGGGAATCCTACTTGGACTGGGGAGTCCTAGTAGGATTCCCCACACCTGGCGCGCCCCCCTTGGGCCGGCCACCTCTTCCCTCCCCTCCTTTATATACATGGCTAGGGGGCACCCCAAAGGCACTCAAGATTTGTCTTAGCCGTGTGCGGTGCCCCCCTCCATAGTTACACACCTCGGTCATATCGTCGTAGTGCTTAGGCGAAGCCCTGCGCCGGTAACTTCATCATCACTGTCGCCACGCCGTCGTGCTGATGGAAATCTCCCTCGGCCTCAACTGAATCAAAAGTACGAGGGACGTCATCAAGCTGAACGTGTGCTGAACACGGAGGTGCCATACGTTCGGTGCTAGATCGGTCGGATCGTGAAGATGTACGACTACATCAACCGCGTTGATAAAACGCTTCCGCTTTCGGTCTACGAGGGTACGTGGACACACTCTCCCGCTCGTTGCTATGCATCACCTAGATAGATCTTGCGCGATCATAGGATTTTTTTTTAAATTACTATGTTCCCCAACAATGGCATCCAAGCCAAGTCTATGCGTAGATGTTATATGCACGAGTAGAACACAAAGAGTTGTGGGCGATAATAGTCATACTGCTTACCAGCATGTCAGACTTTGATTCGGCGGTATTGTTGGATGAAGTGGCCCGGACCGACATTACGCGTACGCTTACGCGAGACTGGTTCTACCGACGTGCTTTGTGCATAGGTGGCTGGCGGGTGTCAGTTTCTCCAACTTTAGTTGAATCGAGTGTGACTACGCCTGGTCCTTGTTGAAGGTTAAAACAGCACACTTGACGAAAAATCGTTGTGGTTTTGATGCGTAGGTAAGAACGGTTCTTGCTCCACCCGTAGCAGCCACGTAAAACTTGAAACAACAAAGTAGAGGACGTCTAACTTGTTTTTTCAGGGCATGTTGTGATGTGATATGGTCAAGACGTGATGATATATAAATTGTTGTATGATATGCTCATGTTTTGTTAAAGTTATCGGCAACTGGCAGGAGCCTTATGGTTGTCTCTTTATTGCATAAGATGCAAGCGCCATATAATTGCTTTACTTTATCGCTATGCGATAGCAATAGTTCCAAAAGCAATAGTTGGCGAGACAACCATGTGACGACACATTGATAGAGATCAAGATGATGGAGATCATGGTGTCATACCGGTGACGATGGAGATCATGACGGTACTTTAGAGATGGAGATCAAAGGCACAAAATGATGATGGCCATATCATGTCACATATTTTGATTGCATGTGATGTTTATCTTTTATGCATCTTATTTTGCTTAGTTCGGCGGTAGCTTTATAAGATGATCCCTTACTAAAATTTCAAGGTATAAGTGTTCTCCCTGAGTATGCACCGTTGCGACAGTTCTTTGTGCTGACACACCACGTGATGATCGGGTGTGATAAGCTCTACGTTCACATACAATGGGTGCAAGCCAGTTTTGCACACGCAGAATACTCGGGTTAAACTTGACGAGCCTAGCTTATGCAGATATGGCCTCGAAACACTGGAGACTGAAAGGTCGAACGTGAATCATATAGTAGATATGATCAACATAGTGATGTTCACCATTGAAAACTACTCCATCTCACGTGATGATCGGACATGGTTTAGTTGATTTGGATCACGTGATCATTTAGATGACTCGAGGGATGTCCATCTAAGTGGGAGTTCTTATGTAATATGACTAATTGAACTTTAATTTATCATGAACTTAGTCCTGATAGTATTTGCATAACTATGTTGTAGATCAATAGCTCGCGATGTAGCTCCCCGTTGATTTTTGATATGTTCCTAGAGAAGAATAAGATGAAAAATGATAGTAGCAATGATGCGGACTTGGTCCATGATCTGAGGATTATCATCATTGCTGCACAGAAGAATTATGTCCTTGATGCACCGCTAGGTGACAGAACTATTGCAGGAGCAGATGCAGACGTTATGAACGTTTGGCAAGATCGATATGATGACTACTTGATAGTTTAGTGCACCATGCTTTACGGCTTAGAACTGGGACTTCAAAAATGTTTTGAATGCCACGGAGCATATAAGATGTTCCAAGAGTTGAAATTGGTATTTCATACTCATGCCTGTGTCGAGAGGTATGAGACCTCTGACAGTACTTTGCCTACAAGATGGAGGAGAATAGCTCAACCAGTGAGCATGTGCTCAGATTGTCTGGGTACTACAATCACTTGAATCGAGTGGGAGTTAATCTTCCAGATAAGATAGTGATCGACAGAATTCTCTAGTCACTATCACCGAGTTACTAGAACTTTGTGATGAACTATAATATGCAAGGGATAACGGAAACAATTCCCAAGCTCTTCGCGATTCTGAAATCGGCGAAGGTAGAAATCAAGAGAAAGCATCAAGTGTTGATGGTTGACAAGACCACTAGTTTCAAGTAAAAGGGCAAGGGAAAGAAAGGGAACTTCAAGAAGAATGGCAAGCAAGTTGCCACTCCCATGAAGAAGCCCAAAGCTAGACCCAAGCCTGAAACTGAGTGCTTCTACTCCAAAGGAAATGGTCACTGGAAGTGCAACTGCCCTAGATACTTGGCGGATAAGAAGGATGGCAAAGTGAACAAAGTTATATTGGATATACATGTTATTGATGTGTACTTTACTAGTGTTTATAGCAACACCTCGGTATTTGATACTGGTTCAGTTGCTAAGAGTAGTAACTCAAAACAGGAGTTGCAAAATAAACAGAGACTAGTTAAGGGCGAGGTGATGATGTGTGTTGAAAGTGATTCCAAGGTTGATAAGATCACCATCGCACACTTCCTTCACCTTCGGGATTAGTGTTGAACCTAAAATAAATGTTATTTGGTGTTTGCGTTGAGCATGAATATGATTGGATCATGTTTATTGCAATACGGTTATTCAAGTCAAATAATAATTGCTGTTCTATTTACATGAATAAAACCTTCTATGGTCATACACTCAATATAAATGGTTTATTGAATCTCGATCGTAGAGATACACATATTCATAATATTGATGCCAAAAGATGCAAAGTTAATAATGATAGTGCAACTTATTTGTGGCACTACCGTTTTGGTCATATTGGTGTAAAGCGCATGAAAAAACTCCATGCTGATGGGCTTTTGGAATCACTTGATTATGAATCACTTGATGCTTGCGAACCATGCCTCATGGGCAAGATGACTAAGACTCCGTTCTCCGGAACAATGGAGCGAGCAACTGGATTATTGGAAATAATACATACTGATGTATCTGGTCCGATGAGTGTTGAGGCTCGCGGCGGGTTTCGGTGTCAAAACCGGCGGATCTCGGGTAGGGGGTCCCGAACTGTGCGTCTAAGGTCGATGGTAACAGGAGACAGGGGACACAATGTTTACCCAGGTTCAGGTCCTCTCTATGGAGGTAATACCCTACTTCCTGCTTGATTGATCTTGATGAATATGAGTATTACAAGAGTTGGTCTACCACGAGATCGTAATGGCTAAAACCCTAGAAGTCTAGCCAATATGACTATGATTATCTGTCCTCTACGGACTAAGCCCTCTGGTTTATATAGACACCGGAGGGAACTAGGGTTGTACAAAATCGGTTACAGAGAAAGGAATCTTCATATTTGGACACCAAGCTTGCCTTCCACGCTAAGGAGAGTCCCATCCGGACACGGGAGAGAGTCTTCAGTCTTCGTATCTTCACGGCCCATCAGTCCGGCCCATGTCTAACAGGTCAGACGCTCGAGGACCCCTTAGTCCAGGACTCCCTCAGTAGCCCCTGAACCAGGCTTCAATTACGAGGTGTCCGGCGCGCAGATTGTCTTCGGCATTGCAAGGCGGGTTCCTTCTTCGAATACTCCAACACAGTCTACGGACGCAGCGAACGTGTCTGGTTCTGCAAACAAATTCCACGCACAACCGCAGAGATTATAATATTCCACGAGTCCCATCCGCTGACAACTTTTGATGATGTGATACCACGTCATCACCCGGTCATTATTTCAAACCGTTTTTCGGCCTGCTGCTTCGAGATGTGGTTTCATTGGCATGTCCTGTCAAAGCAGAGGTCGTGTCCCCTTATTGCGGGATCCTCATCAATACGGGCGTGGGTAATCTAACCGTGCCGTTTGCACAACCCTTGGGAACAGGTGAGTTTTAAGGTGAGTGGGGAGGCGCTTGATATTCACTGCCTTTATAAGGAGATAAGGATTCCCTTCTTTCACCCACGCCTTCTCTCTATCCCTGTCCTCCCATTCTCGAGCTCCAACGCCCAAGTCCTCATCTTTTCTGCCACAAGAAAGCGCTTGACCATGTCCGGATCTGGAGCGCAAGGCAAGTGGATGGCCTCCTCCATCAAGGAGAAGGACATCACCAAGCTTCGGGAGGCCGGTACCTGGTGAAGGGAATCGCCCACCGGCTCCCAGCCAAGGGGTAGATCATCCCCACCCCGAAGCCCAATGAGAGGGTGGTGTTCATCCCCCACTTCGTCCGCGGGTTAAGGTTTCCTATCCACCCTTTCGTCCGCGGACTAATGTTCTATTATGGGCTAGATTTCCATGATCTAGCCCCAAACTCCTTCCTCAACATCTCGGCATTCATTGTCGTGTGTGAGGCCTTCCTCCGCATTCCACCCCACTTTGGGCTGTGGCTTAAGATCTTCAACGTGAAGCCGAAGGTGGTGGATGGCCAACACGCGGAGTGCGGAGGCGCCATAGTGAGCAAGCTGCCCAATGTCACATGGCCCAAGGGTACTTTTGTGGAGACCGTCAAAGAGTGGCAGAAACTATGGTTCTATATCACAGAGCCCCACGACGCCACCTGGGCCGCGGCTCCCGAATTCAAGTCCGGAGATCCAATGCGGCTCACCTCCTGGCTAGAGAAGGGCCTGAATTGGTCTTCGTCGGACGAGTTGACGGCGCTGCAAACACGCATCCAGAGCATGGTGGACAAGAACATCAAGCTCGTCAATGTGATCCAGGTGATGCTAGTTTGCCGGATCCTTCCCTACCAGAACCGGACTTGCCACTTATGGGAGTTTGATCCGGCCAAACACCAGACCTTGCTACGGTTCTACGGAACCACGCACGAAGATATCTGGAAGTTGCTCTTCAAGGGCAACGAGACGCCGCCGGACATCACCGAGGACCGTGGGCACGATCTGGCCCATCCCGCCAGTGCGGTAAGTCTTTCATGTTTCGGGGCGCATACTTTACTTGCTTAGTCATGGAGGGTATCTAAACCTCACTATTTATTTTTCCAGGGCTGGACAAAGAAGGTGGAGCGGATTCGATGTCCGGCTCCGTTGCCTGAGGAGCCAGCAATTCCTCTTCTAATGAAGATGCTGGTCCCGGCGCCTTACAAGGCGCCGGAGAAGAAGGCCAAGAAGAAGGCCAAGGGGGCCTGCAGTGGCCTCCGCCGCAAGGGTGCTTCGGACCTGTCATCCGAAGACAACGATACTCACTCCTCCGCCGCCGAAGACAACGAGGAGGAGGAGGAAGAAAGCAGCTCCCCCCTGAGGGGGGAAGGAAGAAGAGGGCGGCCTCCACAAATCTGGAGGCAGAGGCGTCCAAGAGGGGGAAGAGCTCCCACGCAGATAACTCCGCGTGGGACGTTGACAGCAGCCCGGAGCCGCGCCCCCGAGAGAAGCCCCTGGCCGCATCGTGAGTACTGAAAAACCTTGATGCGTCCATATATCCGGCCTCTCTACTTCAGAGTTTTAACATGTTGAATTATGCAATTGCAGTCCGGCCCGCGACAGCTTCCTGCGATCCTCATCAGGGGGTTCGCTGGATTCGAAGGCGATGGCCAGCGAGTCGCAACCGACGGCTCACTCTCCCCAGGCCAAGGGCAATGCTAAGGTGCTGTCCCGAAGGACCTTCCCCGGCCAGGGACAGGTTCGGGAGGTCATCAAGGTAGCGCCAGAGGATGACTCCTCGGCCGCCGGACACATGGGGGAGAAAGCCCCCATGGAGACTGGCGATGGGGGCCATATCCAATTCGGCCCCTAGCCGGATACCATCCTGGAGACCTACACGGCTCCGGAGTCAAGCGAGCAGCCTCCTCCGAAGGGAGGAGGTGTGCCTATTCCGCCGGTGACCTCTGTCCAACCAGAGGCACCGGATAATGTGCTGGAAGCGCTACGAGGCGCTTCCATTGTGGAGGAACACCGTATCCTTATGGGTACGGTGGTTGAGAGGGTTCAGTCCGTCAAGAGTGGACTGACCGAAGCCTGCACCAGCCTACTGACAGTCTTTGAGGTAAGCGACACAAAAGAAAAAGTCATAGTATAGACAGTAGCCCCTGAGACACTGTCCGGTATTTGGAAAGAAAAGCCGGATAGAGGATCAAGTAATTTTCGCAGGAAACTAACGAAATATGTCTTATGTGAATAAGCAAGCGTCATTGCTGGCCGCAACCTCTCATGCTGCTGAGGTCTCCGGACTGAAGTAGAGTTCTGGAGCGGGCCGAAGAAGAGCTCGGCCTTGTGAAAAGGCAGCTGGAGGGCAAGCAAGGTATGTGGTGGCTTGCTGTATATTCCGAAAGAGTAAATGATGTGTGCTGACCGTAGTGCCATGATATTTGTAGGAGCGGCGACCGAGGTCGAGGTCCTTAAGAAGGCGCTGGCCGAGGCCAAGGAGAAAGCTGCCAAGGAACAAGCCGCTCATGAGAAGCACGAGGCTAGGCTTAATGAGGTCCAGCAGGAGCTCCAGGATGCCGTGAAGAAGTGCGAGTCCTTGGAACGCGATGTGTCTGCTCAAGAGACCGAGCTCGCCAAGGCTCGCCAAAGCGCACAAGAGGCCCGGGCCGAAGCCCAAGGCACCCTCCAGGAGATCCAACAGGCGAAGAAGATCACAGCGGGTAAGACATTTAGTATGCAAAGCAAGTATGTGAAGAAGAGGTATCTCTTACTAACCCGGATTTGGAGTTCTCCAGAGGCATTTGCGGATCTGTCGCGCAGTGTTTCTAACGCTGCGGAATTCTTCCAAGCCGAAGAGGGGAGCTCAAAAGAGAAGCTGTTCTGGTCGCAATACCTTGCGCCAGAACATCCGGTGCCCTTTAGCGACCAGCTAAAACAACTGGTCGAGCTGCATAGGGTGGCCGAACTAGCCATGAAGGATTTAATAATCCGGTTGTGGCCTGCCGAAGCTATACCCAGCAGCTACTTCGGACTCATGAAGCGGCTGGTCAATGCCTGCCCCCGGCTTGACGTTATCAAGCGATCGGTCTGCATCGAGGGTGCGCGGATGGCCTTCGCCCGCGTCAAGGTGCAGTGGGGGAAGATGAACGCCATCAAGCTCGTGACCGAGGGTCCGCCCGAGGGCAAGGAGCACCGCACGCCCGAACTATATTTTGACAATGTCCTGGAGGGATCCCGCATTGTGGCGGCGCAATGCGCCAAAGATGTAATCTTTGAATGAGTACATTTGTACTATCTGCTCTGTATTATGGAACAAGTTGATTTATGTAAGATAAATGTTTGTTTAATATTTTACCTCCTGTGCGGCCGTGTTTATGAAATTCTGAGAGTTGGCCAGTCGTCGGCTTCAGCCCCCACGTAGGTAGTACGGGGGTGTTCGGGATGGAATCTAAACACTCTTGATCCAATTGTTTGGTCCTTGAACGAGGTGTTTAGCGCAACGAACCAAGCAATCAGACTATGTGGCTTTATCACCCTCACCTAGCCATAGGAGTTTGACAATGAAAATTTAGGCGCAGCCCCTAGTATCCGAACTAGGGTACTGTAAACACCTGATCGGGTAAGAACCGATTCATCGCATAATGCGGAAAAATCACTAAAGATTTGAAACCTCCGAAGAGCTGACCGGCTCTCGCCGCATCATGACAGTCAGTTTTCTGCTTTCTCTACTGAGGTGCTCATCCGGATAAACCAGGACACAATCGCAGTAGTTCTCCCCTTACTACCCTAGCCGATATAGAGGAATGTAAGGTAGTAAGCACAGGAGCCGGGCAACCAACTATTGACCAAAGACATGATTCGGAGCCAATGCATATAATGCTAAATTCGGGGTGCCAGACTACATTGTAAAACGTGTTCGGACTTTGTTGCCGTATTATGGGCCGCAATGAAGCCCGTGGCAGATTAAAGCGTACCAAAGTGTACGGGTGCAACTTGAAAAGATTACCAAAGAAGGAAAAAAAGGGGTAGTAAGCTAGTGCCGCAGAAGTTTGGGCCGCAAACTGTTTCCATTATAGTTTGATTAACACGTCAAAGCGTATTTGTACAAGTGGTGCAATAAGCGACCGGGCTATTTAACATGCCACTACCAAGGGAAAGCTGCGTGCGGGTCCTGAAAGCAGGTAGAGTGATCGTTAAAGAGACCACCTAGAAATTCCCTTGCACACCAGTGCTTCTTCCCATCTTGGTGTATCCTTCCTGTCGAGAGGACCAATGATCAGGTCGTCGGAAGAAGTTTGCAGAAAAGAAACATGATACGTCTCCAACGTATCTATAATTTTTGATTGTTCCATGCTATTATATATTCTGTTTTGGATGTTTAATGGGCTTATTTATACACTTCTATATTATTTTTGGGACTAACCTATTAACCGGAGGCCCAGCCCAAACTGCTGTTTTTGCCTATTTCAGTGTTTCACAGAAAAAAATATCAAACGGAGTCCAAACGGAATGAAACCTTTGGGAGAGTTATTTTTGGAACAAACGTGATCCAGAGGACTTCGAGTGGACGTCAAGAAATCATCAAGGAGGCCACAAGGCAGGGGGCGCCTACCCCCTGGGCGCGCCCTCCACCCTCGTGGGCTCCTCGTGGCTCCACCGACCTACTTCTTCCTCCTATATATACCTACGTACCCCCAAACCATCGAGGAGCACCACGAAAACCTAATTCCACCGCCGCAACCTTATGTACCTGTGATATCCCATCTTGGGGCCTTTTCCGGCGTACTGCCGGAGGGGGCATTGATCACGGATGGCTGCTACATCAACACCATAGCCTCTCCAATGATGTGTAAGTAGTTTACCTCAGACCTTTGGGTCCATAGTTATTAGCTAGATGGCTTCTTCTCTCTCTTTGGATCTCAGTACAAAGTTCTCCTCGATTCTCTTGGAGATCTATTCGATGTAATCTTCTTTTGCGATGTGTTTGTCGAGATCCGATGAATTGTGGGTTTATGATCAAGATTATCTATGAACAATATTTGAATCTTCTCTGAATTCTTTTATGTATGATTGGTTATCTTTGCAAGTCTCTTCGAATTATCAGTTTGGTTTGGCCTACTAGATTGATCTTTCTTGCAATGGGAGAAGTGCTTAGCTTTGGGTTCAATCTTGCGGTGCTCGATCCCAGTGACAGTAGGGGAAACGACACATATTGTATTGTTGCCATCGAGGATAAAAAGATGGGGTTTATATCATATTGCATGAGTTTATCCCTCTACATCATGTCATCTTGCTTAAAGCATTACTCCATTCTTATGAACTTAATACTCTAGATGCATGCTGTATAGCGGTCGATGTGTGGAGTAATAGTAGTAGATGCAGGCAGGAGTCGGTCTACTTGTCACGGACGTGATGCCTATATACATGGTCATACCTAGATATTCTCATAACTATGCTCAATTCTATCAATTGCTCGACAGTAATTCGTTTACCCACCGTAATACTTATGCTATCTTGAGAGAAGCCACTAGTGAAACCTATGGCCCCCGGGTCTATTTTCCATCATATTAATCTTTCGTCAACAAGCTATTTCTATTACCGTTTACTTTGCTTTCTTTACATTTACTCTTTATCATAAAAATACCAAAAAAAATATCTTATCATCTCTATCAGATCTCACTTTTGCAAGTGACCGTGAAGGGATTGACAACCCCTTTATCGCGTTGGTTGCAAGGTTCTTATTTGTTTGTGTAGGTGCAAGGGACTTGAGCGTGGCCTCCTACTGGATTGATACCTTGGTTCTCAAAAACTGAGGGAAATACTTATGCTACTTTGCTGCATCACCATTTCCTCTTCAAGGGAAAACCAACGCAGTGCTCAAGAGTTAGCAAGAAGGATTTCTGGCGCTGTTGCAGGGGAGTCTATGCACAAGTCAACATACCAAGTACCCATCACAAACTCTTATCCCTCGCATTACATTATTTGCCATTTGCCTCTCGTTTACCTCTCCCCCACTTCACCCTTGCCGTTTTATTCGCCCTCTTTTTCCGTTCGTCCTCTTTTTCGCTTGCCTTTTGTGTCCCGTGTGCCGTCATGGCTAGTCATTTATCTACTCCTTTGTCTCCCGAGAATGAAGTTCTTAATTTTAAACAAAGGGAGGGAGAAAATCTAAAAGATGCTTGGTATAGAATTTGCAATGCGCAAAATAGATCTACTAGGAAGCAATCTACGTCCGTTCTTCTTCGCTATTTTTATGTAGGCATCACTCCTTGGAATAGATATATTCTTGATACCATTACCGGAGGGAATTTCTTGGGTAGCCATACTTTTGATTCTTATAATGCTATGATAGATTTGTTTGGCCCACCACCTCTTTTGGTTAATGGAACTATTTTAACTTTGGAACATGTGATGCAGCGGCTTGAAATTATTGAAAATAAAGTTGCCACCATATAGTTGATTGAAAATTTGGATAGAAAGATCCATAACCAAATTACCCAATATGGATCTAAGGTAGGAGTTGCTCTTAAATTTTTTAAAGAAAAGGAACCTATGGTTAATGAAAAGATAGATCAAGATTCCACTAGAATTGATAAAATTGAGGATATTATCACCAACCTAGGATCTGCCTTTTCTTCCGTGAAAAACACTCCTTCTAATGCTAAGATTGCCAAATTGATGTATGTTCCTAAAAATAAGGGTGGAACTTCTAGTAAGGGAAATGCGGACCCCAAATCCATAAGTGTTCACCCCACCTTTCTCGCTATCCTTAAGGAACCTTTCGCTACAAATGATTTTTTCGATTTCGTGCCTGGAAGCTTGATAATTAATAAAAAGGAAGAATCTCCTAGGGGTGATAGGTGTCTTATTGAAGAATTGCCTACCAAAGATGGCAACACCTAGATCTATCCTTGCTTTTATGCCTAGCTAGGGGCGTTAAATGATAGCGCTTGTTGGGAGGCAACCCAATTTTATTTTAATTTTTTTCCTTTTTGGTTCTATTTAGGAATAAATTATCCATCTAGCTTCTGTTTAGATGTGGTTCTGTGTTTTAATTAGTGTTTGTGCCAAGTTAAACCTATAGGATCTTCTTGGATGATAGTTATTTGATCTTGCTGAAAATTCCAGAAACTTTCTGTTCACGAAAACAATTGTTTAAAATCACCAGAACGAGATAAAATACTGATTCCAATTGCAGTAGATCAATAAACAAATTATCTAAGTCTTCCTATTTTGGTAGAATTTTTTGAGTTCCAGAAGTTTCCGTTAGTTACAGATTACTACAGACTATTCTCTTTTTGACAGATTCTGTTTTTCGCGTGTTATTTGCTTATTTTAATGAATCTATGGCTAGTAAAAGAGTTTATAAACCATAGAGAAGTTGGAATACAGTAGGTTTAAAACCAATACAAATAAAGAATGAGTTCATTACAGTACCTTGAAGTGGTGTTTTGTTTTCTTTCGCTAACGGAGCTCACGAGATTTCCCGTTAAGTTTTGTGTTGTGAAGTTTTCATGTTTTGGGTAAAGATTTGATGGATTATGGAACAAGGATTGGCAAGAGCCTAAGCTTGGGGATGCCCAAGGAACCCCAAGGTAAAATTCAAGGATATCCAAAAGCTTAAGCTTGGGGATGCCCCGGGAGGCATCCCCTCTTTCATCTTCGTCTATCGGTAACTTTACTTGGAGCTATATTTTTATTCACCACATGATATGTGTTTTGCTTGGAGCGTCTTGTATGATTTGAGTCTTTGCTTTTTAGTTTACCACAATCATCCTTGCTGTACACACCTTTTGAGAGAGACACACATGATTCAAAATTTGTTAGAATACTCTATGTGCTTCACTTATATCTTTTGAGCTATATAGTTTTTGCTCTAGTGCTTCACTTATATCTTTTAGAGCACGGCGGTGGTTGAATTTTATAGAAATTATTGATCTCTCATGCTTCACTTATATTATTTTGAGAGTCTTAAACAGCATGGTAATTTGCTTTAATTATGAAATATCTTCCATATTGAGTTCATTGAATATCATGAGAAGTTTGATACTTGATAAGTGTTTTGAGATATAAAGGTGATAATATTAGAGTGTGCTAGTTGAGTAATTGTGAAATTGAGAAATACTTTTGTTAAAGTTGGCAAGTCCCGTAGCATGCACGTATGGTAAAAGTTGTGTGACAATTTTGACACGTAAGGTGTTCTTTTATTGCTTTCCTTATGAGTGGCGGTCGGGGACGAGCGATGGTCTTTTCCTACCAATCTATCCCTCTAGGGGCATGCACAGTAGTACTTTGCTTCGAGGGATAATAAACTTTTGCAATAAGTATATGAGTTCTTTATGACTAATGTGAGTCCATGGATTATACGCACTCTCAACCTTCCACAATTTTCTAGCCTCTACGGTACCGTGCATTTCCCTTTCTCACCTTGAGAGTTGGTGCAAACTTTGCCGGTGCATCCAAACCCCGTGATATGATACGCTCTATCACACATAAACCTCCTTATATCTTCCTCAAAACAGCCACCATACCTACCTATCATGGCATTTCCATAGCCATTCCGAGATATATTGCCATGCAACTTTCCACCGTTCCGTTTATTATGACACGCTCCATCATTGTCATATTGCTTTGCATGATCATGTAGTTGACATCGTATTTGTGGCAAAGCCACCATTCATAATTTTTTTTCATACATGTCACTCTTGATTCATTGCATATCCCAGTACACCGCCGGAGGCATTCACATAGAGTCATATTTTGTTCTAAGTATTGAGTTGTAATTCTTGAGTTGTAAGTAATAAAAAAGTGTGATGATCATCATTATTAGAGCATTGTCCCATCTGAGAAAAGGATGATGGAGACTATGATTCCCCCACAAGTCGGGATGGGATTCCGGACTAAATAAAAAAAGAAGAAGAGGCCAAAGAAAAAAAAAGGCCCAAAAAAATAAAAAAATTGAGAGAAAAAGAGAGAAGGGACAATGTTACTATCCTTTTTCCACACTTGTGCTTCAAAGTAGCACCATGATCTTCATGATAGAGAGTCTCCTATGTTGTCACTTTCATATACTAGTGGGAATTTTTCATTATAGAACTTAGCTTGTATATTCCAATGATGGGCTTCCTCAAAATGCCTTAGGTCTTCGTGAGCAAGCAAGTTGGATGCACACCCACTTAGTTTCTTTTGTTGAGATTTCATATATTTATAGCTCTAGTGCATCCGTTGCATGGCAATCCCTACTCCTCTCATTGACATCAATTGATGGGCATCTCCATAGCCTATTGATTAGCCGCGTCAATGTGAGACTTTCTACCTTTTTGTCTTCTCTCATAACCCCCATCATTATACTCCACTCCACCCATAGTGTTATATCCATGGCTTGCGCTCATGTATTGCGTAAGAGTTGAAAAGGCTGAAATGCGTTAAAAAGTATGAACCAATTGCTCGGCTTGTCATCAGGGTTATGCATGATGAGAATGTTTGTGTGACGATATTGAAACATGGCCTAACTATATGATTTTGTAGGGATAAGCTTTCTTTGGCTATGTTATTTTGATAAGACATAATTGCTTGGTTAGCATGTTTGAAGTATTATTGTTTTTATGTCAACATTAAACTTTTATTTTGAATCTTTCGGGTCTAAATATTCATGCCACAATAAAAAGAATTACATTGAAAATTATGCTAAGAAGCATTCCACATCAAAAATTCTGTTTTTTCATTTACCTACTCGAGGATGAGCAGGAATTAAGCTTGGGGATGCTTGATACATCTCCAACGTATCTATAATTTTTTTATTGTTCCATGTTGTTATATATTCTATTTTGGATGTTTAATGGGCTTATTTATACACTTTTATATTATTTTTGGGACTAACCTATTAACCGGAGGCCCAGCCCAAATTATTGTTTTTTTGCCTATTTCAGTGTTTCGCAGAAAAAAGATATCAAAC
Source organism: Triticum aestivum (assembly GCF_018294505.1). Lineage (NCBI taxonomy): Eukaryota > Viridiplantae > Streptophyta > Magnoliopsida > Poales > Poaceae > Triticum > Triticum aestivum. The sequence goes on from NC_057802.1 coordinate 70,299,337, forward strand.
AGAGTCCAAACGGAATGAAACCTTCGGGAGAGTTATTTTTGGAACAAACATGATCCAGAGGACTTGGAGTGGACGTCAAGAAATCATCGAGGAGGCCACGAGGCAGGGGGGCGCACCTACCCCCCTGGGCGCGCCCTCCACCCTCGTGGGCCCCTCATGGCTCCACCGACCTACTTCTTCCTCCTATATATACCTACGTACCCCCAAACTATCGAGGAGCACCACGAAAACCTAATTCCACCGCCGCAACCTTCTGTACCCGTGATATCCCATCTTGGGGCATTTTCTGGCGTCCTGCCGGAGGGGGCATTGATCACGGAGGGCTTCTAGATCAACACCATAGCCTCTCCGATGATGTGTGAGTAGTTTACCTCAGACCTTCGGGTCCAGAGTTATTATCTAGATGGCTTCTTCTCTCTCTTTGGATCTCAATACAAAGTTCTCCTTGATTCTCTTGGAGATCTATTCGATGTAATCTTCTTTTGCGGTGTGTTTGTCGAGATCCGATGAATTGTGGGTTTATGATCAAGATTATCTATGAACAATATTTGAATCTTCTCTGAATTCTTTTATGTATGATTGGTTATCTTTGCAAGTCTCTTCGAATTATCAGTTTGGTTTGGCCTACTAGATTGATCTTTCTTCCAATGGGAGAAGTGCTTAGCTTTGGGTTCAATCTTGCGGTGCTCGATCCCAGTGACAGTAGGGGAAACGACACATATTGTATTGTTGCCATCGAGGATAAAAAGATGGGGTTTATATCATATTGCATGAGTTTATCCCTCTACATCATGTCATCTTGCTTAAAGTGTTACTCCGTTCTTATGAACTTAATACTCTAGATGCATGCTGGATAGCGGTCGATGTGTGGAGTAATAGTAGTAGATGCTTGCAGGAGTCGGTCTACTTGTCACGGACGTGATGCCTATATACATGATCATACCTAGATATTCTCATAAATATGCTCAATTCTATCAATTGCTCGACAGTAATTCGTTTACCCACCGTAATACTTATGCTATCTTGAGAGAAGCCACTAGTGAAACCTATGGCCCCCGGGTCTATTTTCCATCATATTAATCTTCCGTCAACAAGCTATTTCTATTACCGTTTACTTTGCTTTCTTTACTTTTAGTCTTTATCATAAAAATACCAAAAATATTATCTTATCATCTCTATCAGATCTCACTTTTGCAAGTGGCCGTGAAGGGATTGACAACCCCTTTATCGCGTTGGTTGCAAGGTTCTTATTTGTTTGTGTAGGTGCAAGGGACTTGAGTGTGGCCTCCTACTGGATATATACCTTGGTTCTCAAAAACTGAGGGAAATACTTACGCTACTTTGCTGCATCACCCTTTCCTCTTCAAGGGAAAACCAACGCAGTGCTCAATAGGTAGCAAAACCTGAAAAGGATAAAAAAGAAAAATTGAAAGTATGTGTGTCCCGTGGCGGTCGAGCCGTAGTGTGGATCACAAGCTAGTTATGCCTCCGTCTATGCCCATGGTATTTTGAGTGCGTAGTTATGTACGCGTGGTACGAATGCCGCCACTTGGTTGGGACTGGGACGGAGTCCAAATTGTTAATCGAGCTCTTGATGAGCTGCGCTGTCCTGCTGCAAAGTAGTCCAGACTCGTTTGAAAGTGTCCGGGAGCTCGGCCGACGAATTAAGGTTCTGCTTGAGAAGGCCGCTCTGTACTTCTGCTGCTAACGCAGCGGTGTGCTCCTCGGTACGGAGGGAGCGTTCCGTATTTCCATTGACTGTTATGACGCCGCGTGGTCCGGGCATCTTGAGCTTAAGATAAGCGTAGTGTGGCACCGCGTTGAAGCGTGCAAATGCGGTTCGTCCAAGCAGTGCGTGATAGCCGCTGCGAAAGGGGACGATGTCGAAGATCAGCTCTTCGCTTCAAAAATTGTCCGGGGATCCGAAGACAACCTCGAGGGTGATTGAGCCTGTACAGCGGGCCTCTACGCCTGGTATGACTCCTTTAAAGGTAGTCCTTGTGGGCTTAATTCTTGAGGGATTAATGCCCATTTTGCACGTTGTGTCCTGTTAGAGCAGGTTCAAGCTGCTACCACCGTCCATTAGGACTCGCGTGAGGTGGAATCCATCGATGATTGGATCGAGGACCAGTGCGGCTGACCCGCCATGACGGATACTGGTCGGATGGTCTCTGCGATCAAAGGTGATCGGACAGGAAGACCATGGGTTGAATTTTAGGGCAACTGGCTCCATCTCATAGACGTCCCTGCGCGCTTGCGTTCCCTCTTGGGGATGTGGGTAGCATATATCATGTTCACCGTTTTTACCTGAGGGGGAAACTTCTTCTGTCCCCCTGTGTTCGGTGGCCGAGGCTCCTCGTCATCGTCCTCTCTTTGTGACCCATTCTCCTTGTTCTCGGCATTTAACTTGGCGGCCTATTTAAAAACCCAACAATCTTTGTTGGTATGGTTGGCTGGTTTTTCTGGGGTGCCATGGATTTGGCACGGACGATCGAGTATGCGGTCCAAGCTGGATGAGCCTGAATTGTTCTTTTTGAATGGCTTCTTCCGCTGACCGGACTTAGAGCCACTGAATCCGGCATTGACCGTCGTATCATCGATGTTGTCATTGTTGTTTCGACGCTTGTGTCTGTTGCGTCGTGGCTTGCCGTTGCTATTTCTGGCTTCAGAGGTGCCGTCGTCGCTTGCATTGTTATTGCTACGTGCCAGCCAACTATCCTCGCCCGCGCAAAAACGGGTCATGAGTGCCGTTAGGGCCGCCATAGACTTCGGCTTTTCTTGGCCGACGTGACAGGCGAGCCATTCGTCGCGGATGCTCTAGGGCTTTGGCATCCGGGCAGTCGACGATCTGGTTCTTTTTAGTTAAGAACCTAGTCCAGAATTTCCTGGCTTACTCTCCGGGCTGTTGAACTATGTGGCTTAAGTCGTCGGCATCTGGAGGTCGGACGTATGTACCTTGGAAGTTGTTGAGGAAGGCGTCTTCCAGGTCCTCCCAGCTGCCAATTGAATTTTCGGGCAGACTGTTCAACCAGTACCGAGCTGGTCCCTTGAGTTTTAGCGGGAGGTATTTGATGGCATGAAGATCATCACCACGGGCCATATGGATATGGAGAAGAAAATCCTCAATCCATACCACGGGGTCCGTTGTCCCATCATATGATTCGATGTTCACGGGTTTAAACCCTTCCAGGAATTCATGGTCCATTACTTCATCAGTGAAGCAAAGGGGGTGTGCAGCGCCTCTGTATCGGGACACGTCGCGACGTAGCTCGGATGGAGTCCGTCTGCGGTTCTCGGCCGGGGCGTGAGTATGATTGTTGCGTCCGGCTAGATAGCCGTTGTCGCGTGTCGGGGCGCGTCCCCGTGATCCATAGATCGATATGTTCTGACCTGCTCTACTGTCCAAGCCCTGCCGCAGGTCGTAGGTATGTCCCCGAGCTGTTTTATCTCTGCCTTTATGGTGAGGTGGCGGGGGCTGGTGTTCGGCTTGAGCTGCCGCTTTGTCCCGACCACGTGGTGGTCAGTCAGCCACATTGCGCGATGACGGTATGGGCTCCAGCGCCTCATCATCGAACTGAGGTAGTAATTTAAGCTTCGGGTAACTTTTGGCTGGGTGCTTGAGGCCGTATTCCTCGGCTGCCAGGACATCAGTCCATCTATCGTTTAGCAGATCTTGCTCAGCTTGAAGTTGCTGCTGCTTCTTTTTCAGGCTCCTTGCAGTGTCTATTAGCCGGCGCTTAAAGCGCTCCTGCTCGAGAGGTTCCTCAAGCACGATAAAATCCTTGTTGCCGAGGCTCACCTCCTCCTCGGAGAGAGGGAGATAGTTATTGTCCTCCGAGTCTTCGTGTATGGCCTGTTCATCAGGGCTAACTTGCCCATCTTCCCGATCGTCCTGTTCGGCAGCTTGTTCGTCGGGGTCTTCTCTGTCTTCGGCACCGTCCGGAGTGTTATCGTCTCCTGTGCCGGTGTTGCTGTCTTTGTTGCGGCGTGATTTAGAGCGGCGCCGCTGACGCCGGCGCTTTGGTTGTATCTTAGGAGGGTCATCCTCAATTGGATTTTCCTTTTCATCGCCGCTATTCTCTTTTGGTGCATCCACCATGTATACATCATATGAGGAGGTGGCCGTCCATCGTCCGGTGAATGGCGGGTTTTGGGCCTCCTCTTCTCCGGCATCATCGTCCATACCGTCGATGTCTTCGGATCCGTAATCGAGCATGTCGGTTAGGTCCTCGATAGTGGCTATGAAGTGGGCGGTGGGTGGGAAATGGAATTCTCCGTCATCAGCCTCCAGTTCGAACCGGATATAATTCGGCTGAGAGTCCCCCGCTAAGGATATAGTCTTTAATGATTTTAGCACGTCGCCCAAAGGCAAGTGCCGGAAGATGTCCGCGGAGCTGAATTCGACGATCGATGACCGATCAAGCTCGACGTACGCGGACGCACAAGGTTTGGAACATGTAGCCGGAGACGAGTCCATGGTTCCGGTGACACAGATGTCACTTGAAGTTAGGTTTGTGTGTGGCTCCAACGCCGCTGAGTCTGCGGCTTCCGAGGCAGGGTTGAGCTTCCCGTCCTCGGATGGCGCGATCTGCTCCGGATCTAAGGCCAGAGCGGTTACAGGTGCTATCTCTTGGGTATGGTCCGATGAAAGATTTACGTCATGTTCATCATGGTGGCAGGGAGCGGCTGCTGTGGTCTCAAATCCGTCGAAGATCAAGTCTCTGCGGATATCCACGACGTAGTTCAAGCTTCCAAATCTGACCTGATGGCCAGGGGCGTAGCTTTCGATCTGCTCCAGATGGCCAAGCGAGTTGGCCCGCAGTGCGAAGCCGCCGAATACGAAGATCTGTCCGAGGAGGAAGACTTCCCCTTGGACAGCATCGTTGTAGATGATTGAAAGAGCCATCAAACCTTTTGACGATGGCAAAGTGGAACTCTCAATGAAAGCACCAATGTCGGTGTCAAAACTGGCGGATCTCAGGTAGGGGGTCCCGAACTGTGCGTCTAAGGTCGATGGTAACAGGAGACAGGGGACACAATGTTTACCCAGGTTCGGGCCCTCTCTATGGAGGTAATACCCTACTTCCTGCTTGATTGATCTTGATGAATATGAGTATTACAAGAGTTGATCTACCACGAGATCGTAATGGCTAAAACCCTAGAAAACCCTAGAAGTCTAGCCAATATGACTATGATTATCTATCCTCTACGGACTAAGCCCTCCGGTTTATATAGTCACTGGAGGGAACTAGGGTTGTACAAAGTCGGCTACAGAGAAAGGAATCTTCATATTTGGACACCAAGCTTGCCTTCCACGCCAAGGAGAGTCCCATCCGGACACGGGAGAGAGTCTTCGGTCTTCGTATCTTCACGGCCCATCAGTCCGACCCATGTCTAACAGGTCAGACGCCCGAGGCCCCTTAGTCCAGGACTCCCTCAGCAGGTATCATTATTTTCTGACCTTCACAGATGATTTGAGCAGATATGGGTATATCTACTTGATGAAACACAAGTCTGAAACATTTGAAAAGTTCAAAGAATTTCAGAGTGAAGTGGAGAATCATCGTAACAAGAAATTAAAGTTTCTACGATCTGATTGCAGAGGCGAATATTTGAGTTACGAGTTTGGCCTTCAATTAAAACAATGTGGAATAGTTTCACAAACTCATGCCACCTGGAACACCACAGCACAATGGTGTGTGCGAACGTCATAACCGTACTTTATTGGATATAGTGCAATGTATGATGTCCCTTACCGATTTACCACTATCATTTTGGGGTTATGCATTAGAGACAGCTACATTCACGTTGAAAAGGGCACCGTCTAAATCCGTTGAGACGACACCGTATGAACTATGGTTTGGCAAGAAACCTAAGCTGTTGTTTCTTAAAGTTTGGGGTTGCAATGCTTATGTGAAAAAATTTCAACCTGATAAGCTCGAACCGAAATCGGAGAAGTGCGTCTTCATAGGATACCCAAAAGAAAATGTTGGGTACACCTTCTATCACATATCCGAAGGCAAGATCTTTGTTGCTAAGAATGGATCCTTTCTAGAGAAGGAGTTTCTCTCGAAAGAAGTGAGTGGGAGGAAAGTAGAACTTGATGAGGTAATTGTACGTGCTCCCTTATTGGAAAGTAGTTCATCACAGAAATCAGTTCCAGTGATTCCTACACCAATCAGTGAGGAAGCTAATGACGATGATCATGAAACTTCAGATCAAGTTACTACCGAACCTCGTAGGTCAACCAGAGTAAGGTACCGCACCAGAGTGGTACAGTAATCCTGTTCTGGAGGTCATGTTACTTGACCATGACGAGCCTACGAACTATGAGGAAGCGATGATGAGCCCAGATTCCACGAAATGGCTTGAGGCCATGAAATCTGAGATGGGATCCATGTATGAGAACAAAGTGTGGACTTTGGTTGACTTGCCCGATGATCAGCAAGCCATAGAGAATAAATGGATCTTCAAGAGGAAGACGAACACTGATAGTAGTGTTACTATCGACAAAGCTCGAATTGTCGAAAAAATGTTTTCGACAAGTTCAAGGTGTTGAATACGATGAGATTTTCTCACTCGTATCAGTGCTTAAGTCTGTCTGAATCATGTTAGCAATTGCCGCATTTTATGAAATCTGGCAAATGGATGTCAAAACTACATTCCTTAATGGAATTCTTAAAAGAAGAGTTGTATACGATACAACCAGAAGGTTTTGTTGATCCTAAAGGTACTAACAAAGTGTGCAAAGCTCTAGCGATCCATCTATGGACTGGTGCAAGCATCTCGGAGTTGGAATATACGCTTTGATGAGTTGATCAAAGCATATAGTTTTATACAGACTTGCGGTGAAGCCTGTATTTACAAGAAAGTGAGTGGGAGCACTACAACCTTTCTGATAAGTATATGTGAATGACATATTGTTGATCAGAGATGATGTAGAATTTTGTGGAAAGCATAAAGGAGTGTTTGAAAGGAGTTTTTCAAAGAAAGACCTCGGTGAAGCTGCTTACATATTGAGCATCAAGATCTATAGAGATAGATCAAGACACTTGATAAGTTTTTTCAATGAGTACATACCTTGACAAGTTTTTGAAGTAGTTCAAAATGGAACAGTCAAAGAAAGAGTTATTGCCTATGTTGACAGGTGTGAAGTCGATTAACACTCAAAGCCCGACCACGACAGAAGATAGAGAGAGAATGAAAGTCATTCCCTATGCCTCAACCATAGGTTCTATAAAGTATGCCATGCTATGTACCAGACCTATTGTATACCCTGCCCTGAGTTTGGCAAGGGAGTACAATTTTGATCTAGGAGTAGATCACTGGACAGCGGTCAAAATTATCCTTAGAGGACTAAGGAAATATTTCTCAGTTATGGAGGTGATAAAGAGTTCATCGTAAAGAGTTACATCGATGCAAGCTTTAACACCGATCTGGATGACTCTAAGTCACAATCCGGATACATATTGAAAGTGGGAGCAATTAGCTAAAGTAGCTCAGTGCAGAGCATTGTAGACATAGAAATTTGCAAAATACATACGGATCTGAATGTGGCAGACCCGTTGACTAAACTTCTCTCACAAGCAAAACATGATCACACCTTAGTACTTTTAGGTGTTAATCACATGGCGATGTGAACTAGATTATTGACTCTAGTAAACCCTTTGGGTATTGGTCACATGGCGATGTGAACTATAGAGTGTTAAATTACATGACGATGTGCACTATTGGTGTTAAATCACATGGCGATGTGAACTAGATTATTGACTCTAGTGCAAGTGGGAGACTGCAGGAAATATGCCCTAGAGGCAATAATAAAGTTGTTATTTATATTTCCTTATATCATGGTAAATGTTTATTATTCATGCTAGAATTGTATTAACTGAAAACTTGATACATGTGTGAATACATAGACAAAACAAAGTGTCCCTAGTATGCCTCTACTTGACTAGCTCGTTAATCAACGATGGTTAAGTTTCCTGACCATAGACATGTGTTGTCATTTGATGAATGGGATCACATCATTAGAGAATGATGTGGTGGACAAGACCCATCTGTTAGCTTAGCATAATGATCGTTTAGTTTTATTGCTATTGCTTTCTTCATGACTTATACATGTTCCTCTGACTATGAGATTATGCAACTTCCAAATACCGGAGCAACACCTTGTGTGCTATCAAACGTCACAACGTAACTGGGTGATTATAAAGATGCTCAACAGGTGTCTCTGATGGTGTTTGTTGAGTTGTCATAGATCGAGATTAGGATTTGTCACTCTGAGTATCGGAGAGGTATCTCTGGGCCCTCTCGGTAATGATCATCACTATAAGTCTTGCAAGCAATGTGACTAATGAGTTAGTTGCGGGATGATGCATTACGGAACGAGTAAAGAGACTTGCCGGTAACGAGATTGAACTAGGTATGAGGATATAGACGATCGAATCACGGGCAAGTAACATACCGATGACAAAGGGAACAACGTATGTTGTTATGCGGTTTGACCGATAAAGATCTTCGTAGAATATGTAGGAGCCAATATGAGCATCCAGGTTCCCCTATTGGTTATTGACCGGAAATGTGTCTAGGTCATGTCTACATAGTTCTCGAACCCGTAGGGTCCGCACGCTTAATGTTCAATGACGATTTGTATTATGAGTTATGTGATTTGATGTATCAAAGGTTGTTCGGAGTCCCGGGTGAGATCACGGACATGACGAGGAGTCTCGAAATGGTCGAGACGTAAAGATCGATATACTGGAAGGCTATATTCGGACATCGGAAAGGTTCCGAGTGATTCGGGTATTTTTCGGAGTACCAGAGAGTTACGGGAATTCGCCGGGAGAAGTAATGGGCCTTATTGGGCTTTAGTGGAGAGAGGGGAGAAGGGCCAAGAGGTGGTGCGCGCCTCCCCCTGCCCAAACCGAATTGGACAGGGGGTGGGGGTGCGGCCCCCTTTCCTTCTCCCTCTCCCTCTCTTTCCTTCTCTCCTACTCCGAATAGGAAAGAGGAGGGGAATCCTACTTGGACTGGGGAGTCCTAGTAGGATTCCCCACACCTGGCGCGCCCCCCTTGGGCCAGCCACCTCTTCCCTCCCCTCCTTTATATACATGGCCAGGGGGCACCCCAAAGGCACTCAAGATTTGTCTTAGCCGTGTGCGGTGCCCCCCTCCACAGTTACACACCTCGGTCATATCGTCGTAGTGCTTAGGCGAAGCCCTGCGCCGGTAACTTCATCATCACCGTCGCCACGCCGTCGTGCTGACGGAACTCTCCCTCGGCCTCAATTGGATCAAAAGTACGAGGGATGTCATCGAGCTGAACGTGTGCTGAACACGGAGGTGCCGTACGTTCGGTGCTAGGATCGATCGGATCGTGAAGACATACGACTACATCAACCGCATTGATATAACGCTTCCGCGTTTGGTCTACGAGGGTACGGGGACACACTCTCCCGCTCGTTGATATGCATCACCTATATAGATCTTGCGTGATCGTAGGATTTTTTTTTTTGAAATTACTGTGTTCCCCAACATTCTGAGCATCCAAGAGTCATTGTGGATTGCCGGTGAACGAAGTCTATGAAGGTTTGGAAGTCTACCTTGAAGACTTACCAGAGTGATTGGGCGAGGACTAAGTGTCCTCAGCTCAAGGGGAATAAGGTGAAGACGCGGTCTTCTGAGTTGAATCTCAGCCTCCCTAACTAGACGTACAGTTGTCACAGCAACTGGAAACAAATCCTTGTCCTCACCAAGCAACTGGTTATATCCTTGTAACGCCCACGATGCGGCTATATCTCCCACGTGTCGAGGCACGACTTAGAGGCATAACCGCATTGTGGTTTTGTCGCAAGAAGGGTCATCTTCACACAATCCCATGTAATGAACAAGAATGGGATAACGAGAGTTAGCTTACAATCGCCACTTCACACTACATAAATATAAATCATACATCATCCAAAAATACACACATAGACCGACTATGGTCAAAACCAAATGAAAATAAGATAACCCCAAATGCTAGATCCCCGATCGTCCCAACTGGGCTCCACTACTGATCATCAGGAAAAGACACATAGTAACGACCACGTTCCTCGTCGAACTCCCACTTGAGGTCGATCTCGTCATCTGCACTGACATCGTCGGCACCTGCAACTGTTTTGGTAGAATCTGTGAGTCACGAGGACTCAGCAATCTCACACCCGCGAGATCAAGACTATTTAAGCTTATAGGAAAGGGATGGTGAAATGAGGTGGAGCTGCAGCAGGCACTAAGCATATATAGTGGCTAACATTCGCAAAAGAGAGCGAGAAGAGAAGCAACGGAACGGTCGTCATCTAGTAATGACCAAGAAGTGATCCTGAACTGCTACTTACGTCATTCATAACTCAAACCGTGTTCACTTCCCGGACTCCGCCGAGAAGAGACCATCACGGCTACACACGCGGTTGATGTATTTTTATTAAGTCAAGTGACAAGTTCTCTACAACCGGACATTAACAAATTCCCATCTGCCTCATAACCGCGGGCACAGCTTTCGAAAGATAATACCCTGCAGGGGTGTCCCAACTTAGCCCATTATAAGCTCTCACAGTCAACGAAGGATAAACCTTCTCCCGGAAAGACCCGATCAGTCTCGGAATCCCGGTTTACAAGACATTTCGACAATGGTAAAACAAGACCAGCAAAGCCGCCCGATGTGCCGACAAATCCCGATAGGAGCTGCACATATCTCGTTCTCAGGGCACAACGGATGAGCCAGACGTCGGGTTGGCATAGACCCTGGTTGCCCAGGGGGCGCCGGACATCGCTCGGTTTGGGCCAGCACTCGAAGGAGCACTGGTCCGGGGGGTTTAAATAAAGATGACCCTCGGGCTCGCGAAAACCCGGGGGAAAAAGGCTTAGGTGGCAAATGGTAAAACCAAGGTTGGGCCTTGCTGGAGAAGTTTTATTCAAGGCGAACTATCAAGGGGGTCCCATAAATCACCCAACCGCTTAAGGAACGCAAACTCAAGGAACATAATACCGGTATGACGGAAACTAGGCGGCAAGAGTGGAACAAAACACCAGGCATAAGGCCGAGCCTTCCACCCTTTACCAAATATATAGATGCATTAATTAAATAAGAGATATTGTGATATCCCAACATATCCATGTCCCGACATGGAACAAACTTCAACTTCACCTGCAACTAGCAACGCTATAAGAAGGGCTGAGCAAAAGCGGTAACTTAGCCAAACAACGGTTTGCTAGGAAAGGATGGTTAGAGGCTTGACATGGCAATATGGGAGGCATGATATAGCAAGTGGTAGGTAGCGAAGCATAGCAATAGAACGAACAACTAGCAAAGCAAAGATAGAAGTGATTTCGAGGGTATGGTCATCTTGCCTGCAAGGTTCTCAAAGTTGTCGAAAGCTTGATCCTCGTAAGCGTACTCAACAGGTTCCTCGTTCACAAATTCATCTCCCAGCTCTACCCATAACAAGAACACAAGCAAACGGAACCACAATCAATCACGGGAAATGCACAAGCAACATGATGCAAAACATGAATGATATGCAAGATATGATATGCGATGCATATGCGTGCTCCGGAAAGAAAATGATGAACAAGGCAGTAACTTGGCAAACCAAGCATGCCACTGGAAAGATGAGATGATTTCGGTCGAAATCGATATAAAGATCACCGGAAACGGATGCACGGTTTGCAAATGACAAGCAAAACAAGAATGACACGAATCTGCGACTAACAGCACTATAGCACTTAGAATGCAACAAGTAACAATGCTACAGCACTCCAACGTAGCAACAAAGCACATGAAAGTAATCTACAGGTGATGCTTGACAAAAGATGAACACTGAGCTACGGCTAGATCACAACATAACAAGCTCAAACAAGCATGGCAAAAGTGCAAAAGATCACAGGTTCACAGACTTTGTGAAATTACTGGACATGACTGAAACAGCATCAGGTAGCAATGTTCAGAGCACGAAATGAACATGCTACAGGAACTTAATATAGTAAAGCAAGGAATGGCAGTAATCTACTAAATGCATATGACAAAAGTTCCTTACTGACCATAAGCCAAAAATGACCATAAGATATGATGGAAACCATGTAAACATAGCAAGTTTCGTTATCAGGTTTCAGACTTAGCAGAAAACGGAGCATGGCAGAAACAATAATATGAAGGCATCTTGGTGAGCTTGATGCACTCATCACAAAGCAATGAATGACAAAACAAGCACACCTACAGCAATATGGCATGTTTATGAAGCTATCCATGGCAAGAGCAAATACATAGCATGAAAGGAACAACTACAGCAAGCTTGGCAAAATTGAATATCATGTTAAGAATCTGCCAGAAATATTTTATAGCAAACGTAGAGCAAGATTGAGTCATGCTATGGCACTTCATAATTGCAAACAAGAGCATGAATGGATCAATTACAACAATATCTACAAAACATCCTTACTGAACATCTCCAAAAGGAGCATGGATCTCTCTGTAGCCACATGGATACATAGCAACAAAATAACAGCAGACAAAGACAGTAAATTTACTAAGTCCCTGAAATCAGAAACATTACGGAGCCTAGTTTGCATGCTTGTGCTAGTCACCACAGAGATCAAAAAAAATACATGGCATACACCTCTGTAAAGATGGCATGGCATGCAACAAAACACATGTAGAGCTCATGCCCATAAGATGCACAGATTAAATGCAACAAAAATAACAAATCCTCAAGTTCTGCTAAGTAACAGCAGATAACAGCAACTAGCACTATTGCACCAGAGATTTGGGTATCAAGATGGACTCAAATGAAGATGGTGCAATGGAACAAAATGTAGAGCATCATGAGACGAACATTTTGATATATTACAAGCACGAAATAGAGCTATATGCAGAGAGTTATGATGCGTTAAACAGGTGCACATACTGTAAAATAATATGACTTGAAATATTTCGGGGGGATCTCGGGGTCAACCTTAGGGGTTGACTGGATCGGGGTCGGCCGGAGTTTCTGCTCGAGGTCGCCGGCGCTAGAGCTGCTCACCGGAGCAGAGGAGGCCGGAGGAGTGGAGAGGAAGAGGCGCCGGACGGGGAGGGGCGCCGGGCGGCGGGGGCGGCGTCCGTGGCGGCGGGCTGGGCGAGCTCGGGCCCACGGCGGCGCTGGCCGGCGAGGCGCGCCGAGCGAGGCGGCGGGCGGCGGCGATCCGCGGAGGCGGCGGGGCGAGGCGCCCGGGCGGCGGAGAGCGCGGGCCCACGGGGGCCGGCTGCGGGCTCCCCGGGCCGCGGGCGGCGCGGCGTACGGGCGGCGGGTCGGGCGACACGTGGCGGCGCCCCGTTGGCTGCGGGCGTCGGTGGAGAAACGTCTGTCCGGCGGCGGACGTGTCCGGCGGCACGGAGGAGCGGGTTAGGGTTTGGACTGCGAACGTATTTCGGGAGGGATGCATATATATAGCTAGAGGGAGCTAGGAGAGTCCAAATGGAGTGTGGTTTTCGCCCACACGATCGTGATCGAACGACCTAGAGCATGGAAGTGACTTAGATGGGTTTTTGGGCTGTTTAGAGAGGGGTTTTTCTGCAACACACAAACGGACTTTGCGGTTACCCGGTTAACCGTTGGAGTACCAAACGACCTTCAAATGGAACGAAACGTGACCGGTGGTCTACCGGTGGTATACTAAGGCCACTTGACAAGCCTCGGTCCATTCCGAGAACGTTCAACACCCGCTCACAAAAAGAAACAAGAGGGGTGCGCCGGAGGAGGTGGGATTGCCGGATTGCAAAACGGACAACGGGGAACATGATGACATGATATGAGATGCATGACATGAACAAAATGCAAAATGAAAAAAAAAACCGACCACGAAGGGAATATCATAACACATAGCCGAAAATGGCAAGAGTTGGAGTTACAAAAATGGAAAGTTACATCCGGGGTGTTACAATCCTTTACCTCTCTTTACTTATAGTTTGTCTTCGTGAAGTCATTGCCTGCCTGCTTTATCTGATTGTCTTCACTGTGTCAAAACTGTTGTTGTTTGGCTTCATACTGTCTTCCATCTTGATCCATACTACCTAGCTGCTAATAGTCTTCGTGCTTTCACTTCATTGCTTAGTTGACTATGGCCTATCTAGTGTAGTCTACCTTCCGCTGCATATCAATAGGTTTATTTCTGCTGCTTGTCTTCAAAGCATCTGTGTTTTGAAGACTTCCATAAAAATCGCCTATTCACCCCCCCCCCCTCTAGTCGATAACTAGCACTTTCATGAAGTGATCTAACAGATGGTGTCAGTGATCACCTTTTTACAAATAATAGGTATTTGGTCCAATTTAAACTTCATTTTACTTGTTGTTACCTCTTATTTCCTTTGTTGTAAATGCTCTAAGGGCTTCAGTTTGCTAAAGCCAGGGAAAAAAGATGGTCCAATTTGAATTAAAATTAATTAAAATAAGGTCATCATCGAGTAGATTATCATTATCTGTGATGATCATGATTTTTTTGTTGTAGCTAGCTGTTGTGGGTTACCTTTTGTTATGACTCAGGAACAACGGAGGCACGAGCTCTACTTCACGTATTGATATTGGCAGGTTAGATCGGATGTAACTTTATTGGAGTGGAATTCGATTGCCTCGAGGTGGTGAAAGTAATGAAACAATGGGATAATTCTATTGGCCCTGCTGCTGCAGGCATCTTCGAGGAGGCTCTTTCCTGTCTCATAATTTTAATTTTGTTTTCTTTGATCATTGTCCTAGAAAAGCAAATTGTGCTACTGGTAGTCTTGCTAGTTTTGCAGTTGATCCCCATACTACTATTTGGAATGGGAGCCTCCTTCTTTTTTGGCTAATGTTTTAGCGAACAATGTATCCATTTTGTCTAGTTAAATGTAAACCTGCATGAAGGCTTTCACTAGAAAAAAAGAGGGTAGTCATGGGGTGTCCTAGGTGGCATTAGCCTTCCAGTGTCCAATACCCATCTTTGATCCAACGGCTATCCATTTAAACCTCTTTTTTCTTTTCTTTTTCTTTTTTTATCTAACAAACTAAAGCATCACAGCTCAATTTCGAATATGAGTTGCTTACCACACATACCATAAGAAAGGCATTGGTGCCCCAACCAACCAGGGATCAAACTTCATGTTTGACGGTTTGGTGTCTCATAAAGATAATATATTCTTTCTATGAGAGGCGACATTTTCGTCGATAGGGAGGAGTCTGTGCTGACTTCTTCAATCTCAAGACTCGTCGGCTCGGTCTCTCGTAGATGCTGGTGTGTATGCCTGCGTTCATAAGGATGGTGCATGCACGAAAGTTTGCGTTTGTATTGTGTTTTTTCCACACACAAAAATAGCACATATTTTTTCATTTAAATTCAGACGATAGTCATAGAAGAAGCTAGCAAGTCAGGTTTTACAAAGTTACATATGTTCACCTGAAATGTGTTTTTGCACACGTGAATGCATGTGCATCTCTCTTTCTCTCTCCCTCTCAAAGAACAATAATCCTACACCTACGAACAGCATACGTAAGGCTACATAATCTTCTAGACTAATCTAAACACCCCCCCCCCCCCCCGATTTTCAGGCGGGTGGGCCACTCCCTTCCCTAAACACCAATCATAGAGCCCCCTCCAGCTGGCCGCAATCCATTGACGACACCACGAACTCCGCCTTGATCCTTGCTTTTGTTCCCTCAGTTTGGAGGTGGACCAACGACTTCACCACGTGCTACGCCTCATCCTCCTCTGCTCGCCCCGACGGCAACCTGCTACTACTTAGGCAAGCACCTCGTCCACCCTGTCATCGACGAGTCTACCACATATGTTGTTAGAGATATATTTGGTAGTTAGAGATTGTCCAGAATTAGATAGGAATTTTTTCCATCTTATCTCTAGGAGGCGTCTTGCCCTCCAAGTCTGTACTCAATATATACTCGTCCTCGAGGCTTAGTAATACATCCACTGCATTACATCAATCCCTTTGTGTTCCCTCTTACATGCTATCAGAGCGAAAAAGACTTGAGTTCAAGAACCGGCTGGCGCAATTTTAAAATAAAAAATAACAGTACAATTTCGGTCCATGTTTAGGCATAAGGGAGCCACACGTGAGGGGGGGTGTTGACGTATAAATGCATAGTCCATATTTCCTTATCGGCTTGAGCTTTTGGGTGAGCTAGCTGGTGCGTGCCATTCCAACACCGGTGTGTGCCTTCGACCACGGTGTGCCCCCGGCCCTAGCAGGCCTGGTGTAGCACCTCATCAACACCGACTTCTTCCCGTCTAAGCATGCCCGGTGCTGGCAACATCGACGCGTGACTTCGTCCACAACGTGTCCCTGGGCTTGGCAAACTGGTGTGGCGCCTCGTCAACACCGTCATCTTCCTAGCGCCCCACTGTGCCCTAACTACACGACGCTCCCTTGCGCCCGCAGCTTCACGGCGACTGCCTCGACACCGGCCACCTCCGACTCGACATCGACCACAACGTCCCTTGCACGGCTACCTCGACCACAGCTACACGGCCTCACGCTCTCAGCTACCTCGACATCGGCACAAAGGGCTATCACCTTGCTTGAGCAACTCGGTCAACATGTTCGCAGCACGACACCATCCACGACGCTCCCGCTGCGATTGCGAGAGGATGTTAGCCCGTCGGCTGTTATTCTCTCCAATCTGACCACCTACGACTCTCATGTTGTTCGCAATGCTACCGCTACGACTGTGGGCGGATGTTAGGGATATATTTGGTAGTTAGAGATTGTCCAGGATTAGATATAAATTGTTTTCCATCTTATCCCTAGGAGGCGTCTTGCCCTCCAATTCTTATACTCAATATATACTCGCCCTCGAGGCTCAATAATACATCCACCGCATTACGCCAATCCCTCTCTATTCCACATACGTGACAGATCCTATGTCGCCGCTAGTGTCGTCAACTGCGTGCATTGGCCTCCCCCCACATACTCCATCGACCTTGATGTGCCCATAATCGCTCTTTTCTTGGCCTGAATAGGACGATGTGATGCCGGGTTCGACACCACACCGCCTCGCCTCCTTCCCCTCATACCAAATCGAGGGAAATGTGAAAAAAGCTATGATCCAATGATAGATGAGTCCCACTTTATGGTAATTTTATGCAAGTTGATTTCCGTTGGATGGACACCAAATCCTATGTGAGTGCAAAAAGACTCATCAAAAGAATATCTTTTTTTTGCGGGTGCATAAAAAAAAAGAATATCAACAATGAACCCGCTTTGGCCATCGCGTGAGTGCAGAAAAGAGGCATCAAGAAGAATGCATCCCGGCATCTACGTTGAAAGAGACGAGGATGTATATGCATGAGGCGATATCCATGGTGGGCCTTTGATGACGTCGACAGGTCGACCGGAGAGGAAGAGATGACGAGAGATTAGGAGGGCAATCAATTCAATTGCACCCTTGAAGTATAGATGGTGATTTCATTGATTCAATTCAATATGGTCTCTTTGGTAGAAACAAGAGATTACTCCTCCTCCTCTCTTCACTTACCACATCATTATCAGCCAAAGTGCACCAAATCTCTACACCTAAACCCAAACACCTCTTCTTTGCACTATATATTAAGCCAAGCTAGCTCTGCAGCTGGATCACTTGTACAAGAACACTTCACCGGCTATAGCGTAAACAAACGCAAAAGAAATGGAGGCCCTGTCATGGTGGGTTCGAGGCTTCCTCGGCAAGTACCCGGAGATCGTTGTGTCGTTCGCTTGCTTCCTGTTCCTGTTGTTCTTCAGGTATCGACGGCGGGACGGGCTGCCCACGAACTGGCCGGTGGTCGGCTCGGTGCCGGCGATCACCGTCAACGCCGGCCGCGTGCACGAGTGGCTCACCGAGTTCCTGCGCGTGGCGCCGGGGATGTCGCACGTCGCCAGGGGCCCATGGGGCTCGCCCGTGGATATCCTTATCACGGCCAACCCGGCGGACGTGGCGCATGTCTTCACGACCAACTTCGGCAACTACCCCAAGGGCGAGGAATTCGCGGCCCTGTTCGACGTGCTCGGCAACGGCATCTTCAACGCCGACGGGGATTCGTGGGCGTTCCAGCGGCGCAAGGCGCACGCGCTGCTCTCGGACGCGAGGTTCCGCGCCGCCGTCGCCGTAAGCACAGCGCGCAAGCTCGACGGGGGGCTCGTGCCGCTCCTCGACGGCATCGCTGCCGGCGCCTCGGTCGTCGACCTGCAGGACGTGTTCATGCGCCTGACGTTCGACCTCACGGCGATGTTCATATTCGGTACGGATCCCGGCTGCCTGGCCGCTGACTTCCCGCGAGTGCCATTCGCCGCGGCCATGGACGAGGCCGAGGCGGTGCTGTTCTACAGGCACGTGACGCCCACTGCCTGGCGGAGGCTCCAGACCTACCTAAACATCGGCCATCACAAGAAGATGACCAAGGCTCAGCAGGTGCTCGACGCGTCTATCGCCGAGTTCGTCTCGCTACGGCGAGAGCGCGCGGCCAGTGCCGACGCCAACGCCGATGGAAGCGACGACGCCGCTGATCTTCTCACGTTGTACATGGCATGCCAAGACGAGCTAGGCAAGGACGGAAACGATTTCGATCGGTTCTTGCGCGACACGACGCTGAACCTCATGATCGCCGGCCGCGACACGACGAGCTCCGCCCTGACATGGTTCTTCTGGCTGCTCACCAACCACCCCGACGTGGAGGCCAAGATCCTCGCCGAGCTCCGTGAGAACCTGTCGTCCGGCGGCCACCCCAGCGCCGCCGATCTGAAGCGGCTGGTGTACCTGCACGCGGCCCTCTCGGAGTCGCTCCGGCTGTACCCACCGGTGCCGTTCGAGCACAAGGCGGGAGCGCGGCCAGACACGCTGCCGAGCGGGCCGGCCGTGCGGCCTACGAGGAGGGTGATCGTGTCGTTCTACTCGATGGGACGCATGGAGTCGGTGTGGGGCAAGGACTGCCTGGAGTTCCGGCCGGAGCGGTGGCTGACGGCGGCGGGGCGGCTCCGGCACGAGCCGTCGTACAAGTTCGTGGCGTTCAACGTGGGGCCCCGTACGTGCCTGGGCAAGGACCTGGCGTTCACGCAGATGAAGGCCGTGGTCGCCGCCGTCCTGCCGCGGTTCAGGGTGGAGGTCGCCCCCGGTGCCGTGGTGAGGCCCAAGCTGTCCATCATACTCCACATGAAGGACGGGCTCAAGGTGAGGGTTTACAAGAGGCAAGACGATGCCCGCTAGGCCTACGTACATACCTATACCGATGCTCGCACAAAATGTACTACTACATATTGTGGTGTATGTTGTATCTCCTGATTTGTGAGGTTATTGTTTGTTTTTGTGTGTGTGTGTGTAAATATGTATAACGAATGATGTGTATACAAAGGATAAAAAATACATGTATATACAAAGGAATATATGAAAATAAGAAGGGGAAAAGGAAGTAAAGAAAATGGTTGGAACAGAGTGGCGTCGAATAATGATCTCGTGCACAGATTGATCAACTGGGATATGAATGCATGCATGTGCAGTGCAACTGAAAGCTAGACTTGTAGCGTGTGCTTCTCAACGGCACTCCGATTGAGGAGGAGGCGTCCGAGGTGGGTGGCATCGGGACCGAGCGACGCGCGGGATATACGTACTCCCTCCGTTCCGAATTACTTGTCGCATGTATGGATATATCTAGATGTATTTTAGTTTTAGATACGTCCATTTCTGCGACGAGTAATTTGAAACGGAGGGAGTAGTTATGTGCAAATTAAGAGAGAAGCCAAACAGCACTAGCCACAGTGGGAATAACTTAAGTAGTAACATAACGCACCCCAAAAAATATATGCTTATGTGCCAAGGAGTTAATGAGGACAGAGGTGCTTGTAGTAACATAATACGTTACCGTAACATAATGCAACCCAATGCAAAATGAGTCTACAACCTAATAAATGAATGTTTGCATGACACTACACTTATGTTACTACCATCATAGTGGGTAGTAACATAGACTAGTAACATATGCATGTTACTAGTCCAAGTTACTTCCCACTATGACTAGCCTAAGGCCCTGTTTGTTTGGGCTTTTGCTTCTTCTTTTGCAGCTTTTTCATTTTGGCCAAAAAAACCATAAAAGCTTCTAAATAAGTGTTTTTGAAGCTTTTACGGCTTTTGATCTCAAATAGGTTATATTGATTCATCAAAAGCCAAAAAAGCTCCAAAAGCACCTACTTAAAAGCTTTTACGGTTTTTTGGCCAAAATGAAAAGGCCGCAAAAGCAGAAGTAAAAGCCCAAACAAACAGGGCCTAAGACTCACACGAGTCATGCATCTCTTATGTAGAGCACGTCCGTGCATGGTGTAGCAGCTTTGAGCCTTTGATTGATCAGCTCAGCTGGATTGCTTGGTTTGGTTTGGCTTCTCACTGCTTCTTCAAGTACGAAAATTCTATATTTACTCTGTTTTTATTTACTCTGCATATTAGACTTGACTGAAGTTTTATAAAAAACAATATAAATATTTATCATAACAAATCTATATGATGTGAAAGTAAATTCAATAATAAACGTATGCACACGAGTCATGCATCTCTTATGTAGAGCACGTCCGTGCATGGTGTAGCAGCTTTGAGCCTTTGATTGATCAGCTCAGCTGGATTGCTTGGTTTGGTTTGGCTTCTCACTGCTTCTTCAAGTACGAAAATTCTATATTTACTCTGTTTTTATTTACTCTGCATATTAGACTTGACTGAAGTTTTATAAAAAACAATATAAATATTTATCATAACAAATCTATATGATGTGAAAGTACATTCAATAATAAATCTAATGGTATTGATTTGTTATTGTATATATTTATTTTGTTTAAAAACTTTGTCAAAGTTTATAAAGTTTAATTTTGACCCAATCTAATACGCAGACGAACTAAAAACAGAGTGAGTACCTACTAACAACCTACGTAACCTTTCATAAACTCTCTTCTCTCCCCAAAAAAATAAGACAAGAATTTACCTGGAGTGAGGCCCAGCCGCTAATTCTGGCCTAATTACTTTGTTCCACCTCAGCTCGTAAGATAAATTACCTACAAACTGTACGTAGGTGTAGCAAAGCTCGATCAGCTCCTTGCTCAACACAGCATATACGTATGCATGCATGTATATGAGAAAAAATATATTTATTTGATCCATTAGTTATATCACCACCAAAGTAAATGCCGCTTGGGTGATCGGCGCCGTTGCCACAATGAACAACGCGCCTCAGACGAGGGTTAGGATTTTGAAGTAGTTTTTAGATCTAGTTTGCCTTGTGAAACATGAAAACTATCTACGAACGTCACGTAGCTCGCATGGTCCCGTGTCCATCGGGAATTTTAGGACATACCGTTAAATGACCGGCGTCCGATTGAATGTTGGCAGACACGTCCGAGCGTGTCCACAAACATTTGAAAGCGTTTGTTTGATGGAGATGTCTAAGGGGCGTCGACGACTAGAGAATGCTTTGGCACCCTGGTGCACCTGGTGTATTTCGACCTACATTGGCCCACTTAGAAATTTTGGAAAGAAAACATCTAACAAGCATAGCATGGATATGTGAGAGGATTTGAGGCATGCATGTGCGAGGGAACCGAGCCCCTCGCGCGTGCTTTTTGTTTTGGCATCTGATTTTTAATCCTGCATATTTTTTTGTTTTAGTCAAAATTTATGACGTTTGACTTTAGACAAATCTTATATGCGGACTAAAAAGGACATGATGAAGTACTACACTGCCCTACTACACGTACAACACAAATAGAATAGATACCAAACATGTACTAGTATTTCTATTCTCCATTTATTACACACTAGTCCATCACGTAGACGCATAAGGCTGGCTGTAACGGTAGTATGATAGCTAGTATTATGCATGCCAACTAGACAATTTTGATGATGTGTCATAGAATTAAATGAAGAAAGAGAGGGTTGAGAGGGTGCTTGGATCCAAGTGACTTATTTTAGTCTGACTAAAAATAGTCTATTTAAGAGGCTAAAGTTCCACCCCTGACTAAAGAGGGGCTAAAACTAGTCTTGAGACTAAAAAAAATTAGTCAGGGGTACCCCTACTAAAATGTGAATTAGTCCTCTCTCTCCTCATTTAACTCCTCTCCTTTAACATAGGCGAGTTCTGGATTGAAGAGTTTGGAGGATAATAAATGCTCATTAACTTGATTTTAGTCTCTTTAGTATTTAGATCCAAGCATGGATGAGGCTAGCAAGTTTTAGTCCCACTACTTTTAGTCATGGGACTAAAACGTATCCAAGCACCCTCTCTTAGAGCCATGCATGGCAATAAATAACGTACTACATAATACTAATATATGATACTATATATTAGAGCATGGTTAATAATGTAGCCGACTGTTGGCTATAAGGAGATGCCACCTCACTTAGAGCCATCATGAAAAATACTCATATAATAGGTTGGCTCTTAGAATGGCTATTAGGTTGGCTGTAAGCATTTAATATTTGCATGAGCAAGGTATATGATTGGAAGAGAGTTGCATGCATACTATTTTTTCTTGATCTACGTGGTATAGCCGGGCTGTAGAATAAGAGCCCGCTTCACTCTCTCTCCTCTCTTCTCACTCCTTCAAGTAGGATTTTAGTGACATGGCAAGTCTTATAGCCTGCTGACTAGGCCTTGTTAAACTTGCTCTTAGGAAGGTAGTAGTATCATACACTAGTATCATATGATACTAGTATATGATACTCTTCATTACAACCAGCCTAATATGCATGCATGCATATGCATGAAAAAGAATAATTAACTATAATACGAAGGGCCGACGGCACATCAACCGTGATACCCTAACCCCTGATGCATGTATCTACAAGATGACACCAATGCATCCCCCGCAATGTCGAAGAGATCATGCATTGGAGGAGGGAAGAACCGGAGAGCATGAAAAAGAATAATTGACTATAATGCGAAGGTTCTCCTCCATCACCTCGGATGGGTTGGCGTGGGGGAAAATATCTTCTTTTTTAATTTCTGGACCGTGTCTATAAATCATATATTGCTGGTTTGCTAGGAAAAGGCGAAGCACACCGTTCATCAAGCCTAACACTCGTAACCGCAGGAAATACACTATTAACTGGGGCTCGGACAAAGATTCGGTAATCCGATGGCAATACTGCAGAACACCTTGGATTGATATGTCCCAAAAGGCGTTAATTCTTGCACCTGCCTCTTGGTGAATTTCATGTTGGTGACTTCTTCGTTTTTATGCCTTCCAAATAGCATATAAAAATACTATAATACTATGTCGCGTCGTCAACCGAGATCGGACCCTCCTCCGCTGGCTGCTACTCCTCCTCCTCCTGGACCGCCGAGAGAACCATGTGGTCGTCCTCCTCCTCCTTCTCGCTTGTCTTTAGAGAACTTGAAGGTTGGCCTGCTGTAATGCAGGTCAGGTGTCGGACGTCCGCGGTGAGGACCCCTCGATGCGACGCTTCGGCGGAAGCATCACGTTGTAGGTGATTTTCTCCTAGACCATGGCAACGGCGGACAACGGGGAGATCGGCTATGAGTAGCGGTGGTAATGAAAGTGTGGGCAAGGGAAAAAAAATGGGACGCGTACGATTTAGGGTGGGGTGGGAGGGAACAGTCGGCTTTAAAGCCAGAGTAGGTTCCTCGGACAGAGCAGCAGCCGGCGGGGCATGAATGTGTAGGTGGGGAGCCAATGTGCCTCATTGAATGTGGAGAGTAGTGTGAAACCTTAAGCATCGGGAAGGGTTTGGGGTGGAACCAGGGCGTCGGAATCCGACATGGTGGATGTCTGGACTCCCCTAGACCACCCCGGATTTGAGGTTGGACTGGGGTAGATCGAACGTTCGATCTGGTCCAACTCAAATGAACGGCCGTGTTGGAGGCCTAAAACTGTCCGAACATATAGAAAAAAGAATGGATGAAGATGCTCTTAGTAGCGCAACTCTGATCTTCATTTCTAAAGATTCGTCAATGTTAATAACCATCCAATTAACATCTAGAGCCATACATATACAAAAAGGATAAAAGGTCTTGGTCAGATGGCTGTAAAACCGATTATTTAGTATTGTGATGAATACTCGTAATCTTATTTGTCCCACCCGCTTTATATTCTAGCTTTGTTGAGCTCACATTTTTTTTCTATTTTATGGCTAATTACTACTAATTTTCACATCACATTATAAAAATAATCACAACACACTTCAATGCAGCAACCGCAAAATGGGCCATAGAAAGAGTTATTTCTAATTTGAATACTATTATTTTTGTACCAACTTGCACCATGATCAACAATTAGCATAGTTCTGCACACATTTTATAACAACACTCTGACTGTAACGTTATACAGTACTGATGGATTCTCATCCAGAAGAGTCGCTTCTCCAAACCACTCTATCTTCTGTACAGTAACCAACGGTATCAACCAATTAAGCAGATCACACATTGGTGGCAGCTCAATCTATACACACGTACAGTACCAGTGGTTGCTATATGTCTGTCTTTCTTCAATATGTTTGATCAAATTAAAGGCACCAGACGCTAGCCGATAACATTTCGAATTATTATCTTCTGCAATGTGTCTACGTGCGCATGCAACTGCTCGCACAATCCCATTCAGATAGCTTACGTAAAGCTAGTTAGGCGACTGCGATTTGGCGAAGGGTGCAATCGTAAGCTACATAAATACGAAAACAGCCTGCATATGATTTGATCGATCAGACGTAGATGGCTCATTCATAAAATGTGAATATATATGTGATTCAGGCGAGTACACGACGCTGGGACTTTGGGAGGGCTTGGCCATCGAGCGAACTAACTTGGTGGTTTTATCCATGAGGGGGCACGTCCTCCACGCATGGGCATAAGAACCCACTTTTAAAAATTGCATTTTAAAGACATTTTGAAATGTCAAAAAAAATCAAAAGAAACTTTCACTCATACATCTTCGTAATATGTGTGCGTGGCACAAAGTTGTGAGAAAAATCTTTTTTTTGCTTTGCTCCGCAAAGAAGACAAATTTCAGTACTTCTAAATAGCGTTCCACGACACATTATTTATTTATTGTCTTTTTTTGCACAGGCCAAAGAAAAAATTATTTTCACGAAACTTTCTGCGTGCACAAGAATGTGAAGATGTATGTGTGAGACTTTTTTCATAGTTTTTTGGCATTTAGAAATAAGTTTTTGAAAGTGGGCTCATATGCCCATGGGTCCATTCATGCACTTCTCTTTTATGCATGTTGTATACATGCACTATGCTTTTCTAGACTTCGTCATATCAATGGCATCGTCAGCGTCCCTATTGCTTCTTAGAGTAGTGGCAACTTTTGTTCCTCCGAGCCTACATGCTCTGTCCGGGCTGAGAGCCCTGTAATAAACTGGACCTTTAACTGTTTCTATTTCTTGTTTTTTGTGGATCATATGTGTTCTGCCTGTGTAAGGGCTTTGTTAATTTAAAATTGGACGCCTCTGGCGTCTTTGTTCTAAAGAAAAGTGAGCCAATCTAGATCAAGTGCACCGGGTGCACCAGGGCACCACTCGCATTCTCTAGCCGTCGACGTCCCTTGGAGATATCAGCCTCTCAGGCATCTCCAATGTGGAGCAGATATACATTTTTAAATGTTCGTGAAGACGTTCAAACATGTCTAAAAACATTCAGACGGGCGTCGATCATCCAACATTATCCCCTACAAATCTCGGCGAAACCCGGACCATGCAAGCTATGCAACATTGGTAGATAGGTTTTGTTTTCACATTTTTAAAATGCACACTACATCTAAACACTACATCTAAATCCTAACCCTCGCCGTCGGTGATCAGGCCGATAACCTCAACGCTCATTGGTGGCGGGCTGAATCCATGGCATCTCGGCATACCCGGAGGCCACGGATGAGCGGCGGCCTCATCATCCTCCTTATCGGTTGTGTCATCCGCGAAAACTATAGCTCGCCGCATGTCCTCGATGTAGATCCAGCGCTCGTGCTCAATTGTGGGCACTCTACACGCACACGTAGACTGCCCGGTTCTCGACGACGAGGTTCAGATCTGTGAGGAGCGCCACCACGGCTAAGGCATCCGCGTGCTCCTCATCGAATTATGCCTCGCCACGTAGTGCTCCTCCATGGAGAAGGGGGACATCTTCCCCTTCGGTCGCGACACCAGCCACCTCGCCTCTGTCGGCCACGTCATCAACTGAGATCAACTCCTCCTTCGTTGGCTGTTGTTCCTCCTCCTGGACCGCCAAGAGCACCTTGGGGTAGTCCTCGTCCTCCTACTCGCTCGTATTCAGATAACTTGAAAATTGGCATGCTGTATTGCAGGTCATGTGTCGGACGTCCACGGTGAGGACCCCTTAGCGTGATGCTTCGGCCGGAGCATCATGTTATAGGTGATTTGCTTCCAGACCATGGCGACGGCGGACAACGGGGAGATCGACTTCGAGTAGCGGGGTAACAAAAGTGTGGGAAAAAATATGATGTGTACGATTGGGGGGTGGGGGCAGCCGACTTCAAAGCCGGAGTAGGTTCCTCGGACAGAGGAGCAGCCAACGGGGCATGAATGCAGATAGGTGGGGAGCAATGATCCCTGGATTTTTTATTAATAGTAACTAATAATTCAATAATTACGAAAGTAATAAAGGGACGTCGCCCACCTTCATCTCCCCACCTACCACGCCGGCCCTGGCCTCCGGCTTATCCCGACCACCCACCTTCCCATGGACCGCCTTGGCCTCCGTGTCATCGCCCACATCCTCAGGACCGCCTCAACCTCCGGCGCATCCCAGACGCCCACATCCCACGGCTGCCCCCGACATCCTCACGGCCAAAGTGGTTCGATAGAGGACGTCGTTGCGGCAGCATCGGCAAGCCGGATGGAGGTGGTCGTCCATCTCTCTTCTCTCCACTGCTTCTCTGTACGTCGTCCCAACCATTGATAGCAGCGTGGATTGTCGCAGGGTGCTACACTATAATTTTTCCTCATAGAAAGTACTCCGGCCATGCATTCTGCTAATCTCCAATTAAACAGTACTCCGACCAGGAATTCTGCTAGTCTCCAATTGATGATTTCAGTGTATATGCTTTCAGAAACAGTACAGGGAGTAGATGCTTTCAAATTACTTCTTATTAATGATTTACTATTTGTCTCATATTATGGTTAATAGATTCATATGACAGTAACATCTATGAAATGATAAAAATTAGTTCTATAGCTTTCATAAAAGGTATTGTGCACCGAACCAAACTAATATAAATTTCAGAACTGTTATGAAATAACCTAGTACTTGAGTAGTTGAGCATAATTTATTCATATGCTATATTGTTGTAGCTTTACAGATTTCACTGACTGCCTAGGCATAGCTAAAACCATTGAATTGTTTGAGCTTTATTTATGAGTGTAGTAATGTGAAGAATAAATTGAAATGACTGCTTTGATATTTCACTTCAACATCTTACTCGTTCTTTTTATGTTGTAACGGGGTCTTCAAATGGATATAGATGGATGTTTTAGTGATTTGTTATGGATGCCTCACAGCCAGCACAACATATCCAAAACTTAGGAAAATGTGAGTATCCTTTAAATTCGCGTCTGTTAGACTTAGTGGTCAACTAAAGACTAATTGTAGTGTGTATTGATGCAGCCTAACATTTGCTTGAATGTACGGTGTCACTGTGTTGGTATCCCATTTGATCCTCTATGTACATAAACTTTAGAGAACCTTGGTTTTTATCAGATTGCCAAGATGAGGAAAATCATTGTCGACAAATATTTGATATCAGCATTGATGGAGCGTTGGCGACCTGAGACAAATAGTTTTCACCTACTTGTTGGAGAAATGACTATTACGTTACAGTAAACCACTTGTTGGCAAAGCTGATGCACAATGGTCAAAATTAGTTGAGATGTTGCTTGGGATTCCCGTGGATGAACAACACATGAAACAAAAGAAAAGGCGAAAAGGTGATGACAATATTGTTGTGAGGAATTCACAATACTCTCTAAATTTGGGTAAACTGCGGGATCGCTTCATTGTGTTGTTGGATAATCCAATGGACAAGGAGATTAATTGGCATGCTTGAGCACTTGTTCTAGAGATTCTTGGCTCCATAGTCTTTACGGATACATCTAGAGATGGAGTGCCAGCTATGTATCTCCAATTTATGCATGATTTAGGACAACTAACAGAGTATAATTGGGGAGCAGCTGCTCTTGCTCTGCTGTATAGACAATTGAGCATGGGTGCTGAGAAGAAGAGACTAGAAATTTCAGGGCCTTTATTGATGCTACAGTTATGGTCTTGGTCCCGTTTGCCACTTGGTTGCTCTAAAGTTATTTTTGAGAAGCCCAAAGAAGGAGAGGAACCTGGTGAAGAGGAAGCACACTTGAGTTATAACCCTATTTTTGGAGCAAAGTGGTGTGTTGCACATGTGTTTGATGTCCCTCATAATGTCGGTATTGTATTTTTCTCACCAAATTGTTACTCATCATTTATGTTATGACAAACGATTTTATTAACTTGCAATCAAATATATAGGTACTTAATATTATCGAAATCAGATTGATTTTCAGCTATGCCTAGGCAGTCAGTGAAATCAGTAAAGCTAGAGCAATATAGCATATGAATCAATTATGCTCAACTACTCAAGTACTAGGTTATTTCTTCATAACAGTTCTGAAATTGAAATTTATATTAGTTTGGTTCGATGCAAAATACCTTTTATGAAAGCTATAGAACTAATTTATATCATTTCATAGATGTTACTGTCATATGAATCTATTAACCAGAACATGGGACAAATAGTAAATCATTAATAAGAAGTAATTTGAAAGCATCTACTCCCTGTACTGTTTCTGAAAGCATCTACACTGAAATCATCCATTGGAGACTACCAGAATTCATGGCCGGAGTACTGTTTAATTGGGGACTAGCAGAATGTGTGGCCGGAGTACCTTCTATGAGGAAAAACTACAGTGTACCACCCTGTGACAATCCACGATGCTATCAATGGTTGGGACGACATACGGAGAAGCAGTGAGAAGACAGATGGACGAGCACCTTTGTCTGACTTGTTGATGCTGCCGCAGCGGCATCCTCTACCCAAACCCTTTTGTGGTGAGGATGTCGGGGACAGCCGTGAGGATATGGGCGTCGGGGATGCGCCGGAGGTCGGGGCAGTCGTGAGGATGTGGGGGATGATGCGGAGGCCGAGGTGGTCCATGGGAAGGTGGGTGGGCGGGATGAGCTGGAGGCCAGTGCCGGCGTGGTAGGCGGGGAGATGAAGGTGGGCAATGGGGACGAGATGGATGCGGCATCCGCCAGCACTATCTGGTTCAGGGAGTCGGGGCTAGACCTAATCAAATGGTGGATGCTAGCAAAAGTAGCGTTCAGGCTGGGACGTTATTTGCATCAGCGTCCATGTTGGGACGTTGTTGTCCACCACGTTCTTACTAGTTTTTTTCACTAGCCCTTTATTACTTTTGTAATTACTGAATTATTAGTTACTACTCCCTCCTTCCCATAATGTTAGGCATATTAGTTTCTACACCAAAATTAGCGTAGGTTTACTTGAGCGATCCAATCTCAAATGAAGAGGACGCTCTGAGCTAACCGAACTATAGACCTAGCCAGCAATTTGTTTTCGTTTCCAGAAAAATAGGGATCGTTAGTAATGGCCGTAACTGAATGAGAGATAAAGGCACGTGTGTCTTAGATTATGGGATTGCATGAAAATCTTATACGCCTAAGATTTTGGGAAGGAGGGAGTATTAATAAAAAAATTGGCAATTTTTGCATTGAACATTTGTGTAACAATTTTAGAATGCAGATTGAGCCGACATTTCCTATTTAGCGCTGCAGGCGTCCGTTACAATGCAATTTGCAAACGGGCGCCTGCAGCAGTCCAAGCTGGGCCGGCCCACTCTAATTTTGCGGAAACGTTAAAAAGTGAGAGAACTGGGAATCGAACCCACGCCGGACTCGTTAAGACATCGCGCTTGTTGTGTGCTAAGTTCAGTCGCTCTTTCTTTTTATTTTGTTTCTTCTGGTTCGCGAATTCTTGACAGTTTTATTCGTTTTTCCCTTTTTTTTCTTTCTTTTTTTAATGCGTGATTTTTTGAAAGAATGTCATGTTTTTTAAATCATTGTACTTTTTCAGATTACATGAACTTTATTCACATTCGATGAACTTTTTCTGAATTCGATGAACTTTTTTCAGATTACGTGAACTTTTTTCAAATTCGATGAACAATTTTTTTAAAATCGATGAACTTTTTCCAGATTACATGAACTTTTTTTCAAATTTGGCGAACTTTTTCTGAATTCGATGAACTTTTTTTAAAATTTGATGAACATTTTTCATATTACATGAACTCTTTTCAAATTCGATGAACTTTTTTAAATTCGATGAACTTTTTTAAATACGATGAACTTTTTTTGAATTTGATGAAATTTTTTCGAATTCAATGAATCTTTTTCAAAACCGATGAACTTTTTTCGAATCTAATGAACTTTTTTTGAATTCGATGAACTTTTTTTCGAATCCGATGAACTTTTCTTCGAATTTGGTGAACTTTTTTTGAATTCAATGAACTTTTTTTAAAAATCGATGAACCTTTTTCATTTTGTTGAACTTTGCTTAAAATTTGATGAACTTTTTTTCGAATTTACGTTTTCTTTTTTGAGATAATTTATATTGAGTATATATTAATGTTTTACTGCACGAAAAGGTTAACTAGAACTATTTTCTTGTAGAAGACAACAAACTTAGTTTGTTCTGGTGGTTAGTGTGGTGCACTCGCAACAAAGCGATCCAGAGTTTGAATCCCCAG
This sequence comes from Triticum aestivum, assembly GCF_018294505.1. Classification (NCBI taxonomy): domain Eukaryota; kingdom Viridiplantae; phylum Streptophyta; class Magnoliopsida; order Poales; family Poaceae; genus Triticum; species Triticum aestivum. The sequence goes on from NC_057802.1 coordinate 70,330,169, forward strand.
CTATCCTCAGGTTTTATTGCTTTTTAACTTCAAAAGCGATTGAGTGCAAGCGCGGGTTGGGCCGGCCCATGCCAGCGACGCTGCAGGCGCCAGCTCGTTAACGGGCGCCTGCAGCGCTGACTAGGAGCTCCCGATTGAGCTGTACCCAGGCCCAAGGTGTGGAATGTTTTTCTTCCACCTACCTATAGGTTTTGTACAGGGCCCAGATGCAACAGCCCAACACGGCCTAGGCCCCAGGCACAAAGGGCCCAGTCAACGTGTCGACCTAGCCACGCACGGACGCACCGTCTCGCAGGATTGCAGCAGTCTGGTTGCGCCGCCCTCTGCGACCTAGCTGCCTGGTTGTGGACGTCCGCCGTCCGTTCCCCTCCCGGCCTCCCTTGCCCGCCGGCGTTTCGCCTCGCGCCAGCCGCCGTGCTGCTCCAGCCGGGTGCCGCCGCGCCGGCCCTACCTTCTCCGGGCTCTCCCCCGCCGCCGCCTCTGCCTGCTACTACTTGGTTGGTAGGGCCAGTGCCAGCCGGCCAGGTCGCTGGGTAATTTTCTCACGCAGTTTTAGTTTTAGCATGTGTGTGATTCAATATGTGGAAAACTGCTACAGCCGGTAAACCTACTGGAACTAGTTATATGTCTATGTGTATCAGTGTATGTAGAAGAAATTGAGTTGAAATTAAAACTGAAGATGAGAGATCTTTTTCACCGGTTTTGTGTAGTTATGGGAAGCACAGATAAAGCAAACAATTGATTTGGTACTTTTTTGTATCCAACATACTATTATCTGTACTTTGACATTTTTATCTATTTTGCTACATCGTTAAGCATTGAGTTAAAATTCTTGATTTATTGAGAAATTAAGCTTTATTTGTGTGTTTTCGTATGGGTATATTTTCTGAAATGTTATGACGTATTTCTTGGATAGTTATAAGTGCCAAAGTTTTTTAATGTTGCTGAGAAAAAATTGGCACGAGGTTTGCTTCAATCTTGGCTCTGCCACTGCGCAGTAGCGCTGATGTTTCCCAATTTCCATCCGGATCCAGTTGCTAGGGTTGGCTTCCTGATTATTCTCTGAAACCTGAACGCTAGAGGTCATAGCAGTTACTAATTTCTTTCCAGAACTGCTGTGCTTCAATCGTTCAATAGGGTTTACAAATCCACTAGTTTATAGACCATGAAGCTGCGATCTGGTAACTGAAAATACTTCAATAGGTTGGTCTGGATCTTCAGTAGAGGACATAGTGTGATGGTTTTGCATTATAAGGGTATCAGTTGAGGTGTTTTCTAGCTAAATGATTGATGTTTAGATTATTAGAAAAGTAGCAAGAAAATGTATTCAGTAAACCTGGATACTCAGCTAGTTTGCTTGTTGAAACATTGAGTCTTTAAATAAGATTTGCTGGTGCCTTGTGCAGAGCTGATGGGTTAGTTACCTCTTGTATGTTCGAAAACTTGTTTTGTTTTGTATGTCATGCTTGCAGCAGTACTTTTTATATTTCCCTAATTACACAATTTCAGTTCATGCCATTGCACTAGTATTTTGTAGAGGCAAAAGGGTTTTACGGCGATATCCAATTAGGCTATTAAATGACAAGGACATCAGAGAACAGAACCACATATATAGTCATATTACATTACCATTATACTATTGTACCAAATACGTGTGCCTGAAGTAGGTCAAGGTTCTCTCATGTCTTAACGCTTATTGATCTATTCCATTGTGATTGCCATATGTTAATTTTAGCTACTTTTGCTCCGTTGTTAACAGTTAACACTAACTGTCATGTCTATTATATGTTTTCTAGTTATTATTTGAAATAGGAGATTCAGCTTGGGGTATTTTGAAATATGTTTTATTAGAGACAAGATCTCGTACTTTTGCACAACACATTTTGTTCATGTGTTTTCAGCACTTTATTGCTTCTATGTCGCAACATGCTAGAAATCGGAACCTTTAAATTCTGTGGGTTGCTTATGAATGTATGGTATGCAGATGATTGTATTCTGAAGTGATTTACTTATATTTGGAAAATGAATTGGCATTGTTTCGCAGTTTTGTCATGGACTCTAACATGAAGGAGCTTCAAGAGGCTCTGGTTGACATTGAAACTGATGCAGAGCAACTTCTTCTAGCTAGACATGAGGTACGTATGGGTTGCTAATTTATTCTATTATTTTTGTCATATATATGAATGCTGATATCTTATGGTTTGTTCTTGTGTGAGGATCAGCTTGTGCAAAATGACAAGATGAGGAATGCTAACAGGGAGGCGTTGACAGCCCTCCGGAAAAGAGCCAGGACAACCAAAAGTAGTGTTCCATCTCCCTTTGACATCGTAATGAAAGAAATGGAAGGAACCTCAGGCAAGCAGCTGGTAAAGGAGATATGCTCAACTTGTGGAAACCACGACCCCAAGGAACATACCTGGCTAATGTTTCCAGGATCAGATATTTTTGCCCGTGTTCCATTTCATGCAACACACACTATTCTGGAAGAAGGTACCTTTTTTATCTGGATCTATGAATTCGGTGCATTTCGGTCCTGTCGAAGTAGGTTTGATGCACGCAAAGCCTCAAAATCAAGGAGGGTTTATTTCAAGTTTATTCAAAAGTCTGTTGAATTGCTCCTGTTCACCGCATGAATTCCTTACCTGGTGAAAAGTAGTGATCTGATTCCGTAATTGTGTCATAGTTGCGGCATTTTCTTTGCGTGCAATTTTTTGAAGTGACTGTTACAGAAGCTCAGGGTTAGAATGATTATGCAATTCCTTATCGCATTTCTTCACAATGTTGCAGATCAAGAACGCCTAGACTTCGACACCAAGAAGCTGCAGAGCTTTGTGAAGGAGAAGTCATTTCTGATCTCCGAGAAGGGCGCCCTTGCTGACAAGATCAGCCCTGGGATCGTGAAATCCCTTGTCAGCCTCACAGATAATCCTAAGTAGCTAGGCACATTGCAGGAGGCAAAGGCAGCTCGCCTCAATGCCGAGTAGTCCACATGAAAGTCACACCTGAACTGTTCAATGGTTTCAGCAACTGAAATGTTTCTGGAAACATGTGATTCGACGGGTTGAGCAACTGAAATGTTGTTCCTGGAAGCATATGGTTTCGGTTTGGACGTCAACTTTGATCATGATTCTAAATCGCGCGTGGTTTGGCCATCGTTCGCCCTGCGATTTGCAGGCTGGTGAAAATCGCGGGAGATCGCCGGATATTGTGCCAATTTAGGCTAAAATTTCGCTGCAAAAAATGCTGCCGCTATTTTGTTTCTCCCGTGATTTTAACCATTGATATTGATTCTACTGCGGTACAACTGAAATGTCCCGTTCAGTTTGCTGACAAGTCCAGCGCAGGGCAGGACGACAGCATCATCATTGGTAAGGCAAGCGAATTACATGACTCCGAAGAACTCCGGCGCGAGGCAGAGTCACAGGAGAAAGGGCTTCCGGTAGATGTCGAACATCTCGGAAGAGCAGAGCTGGGGCTCCTGCACGCCGCTGGAAGTGATCATCTTGCGGACGAAGGAGCCGATCCTCCCGGGGAGGCGGCGGCCGGTCCCCTGGCTGTCGCGGATCGTCGCCCTCATCGCGCTCAGCAGCCGCCCGTACGTCGTCCCCGGCTCGGACTCCACGGCCCTGATGAAGCTGTCCGTCATGGCGCCGATAGCAGCGGTATCGGAGAAGCCCTGGACACTGGATTCCGTCGACTTCTGGTCGTCGTTGCAGCCGCTGATGGAGATGGCGAGGCCTCCGTTGGTGCCTTTTGGCTTCCCCGGACGGATGTGGTTCTCCCACTGCCAGTACCCGGTCCTTGGATGGATCACAGCAAAGATTCACTCGTCGTCAAGATCACTAGATCACTCACAGCACGGTCTGAAAGAAACGTTGCGGTTGCACGTAGTAGGCACGTATGTACGTACCGGGAGAGGCGGCAGAGGTAGCGGAGGTCGAGGATGGTGCCGCTGTGGCAGGTGTCGATGATGGCGTGGAGCTTCACGCCGGGGCCCAGCGGCCGGACGATGGTCTCGTTGATCTCGTCGTCCAGGATCTTGCCCTTCTCCTCGAAGTCCAGCGGGCACAGCGCCTCGTTGTACCCGTCCACCTCGTCGCCGGCCGTGTCCAGCTTCTGCACGCCGTGCCCGGAGAAGTGGAACACCAGCGAGTCGCCGGCGGAGCACCCCTCCACGAGCCACCGCATCGCCATGAGCAGGTTCTCCCTCATCGGCACTCTGCTCTGGTCGTCACTCTCCTCTGCCACAACCACAAACACATCGATCATACATCAGATGATCAGATACACTTCTTGATCGCTTCTCGGTCGATAATTTCTTTCGTGAATACAGTAGATTCTTGGATTAGTTACTACCGGTGAGGACGAGGATGGAGTCGCCGGGGAAGCCAAACTTGTCGCGGAGGAGGTTCCTCATCAGCTCGACGTCCTTGACCGTGCCCTTGAGCTCGTAGGAGGTGCCCGTGTAGCTGACGCCGACGAGGACGGCGCGCTTCTTGCCGCGGGACGCCGGGTAGCCGGCCGGCAGCTCGAGCCTGGCGGAGCGCGCCGTCCGCGGCGGCGACGGGGGCGCGAGCGCGCTCGACGCGCTGCCCACGCTGCGGTGCCGCTCGACGCGCGTCACGCGGCGGCAGAGCGCGCACCGGACGCTGGAGCTCGGCCCCGCCGGCGGCGCCGCGATGCTCGCGCCGCAGTGCCTGCACCACGACGCCATCCTCGGCGGCCCGGTGTTGCCCATGCCGCGGATGAAAGCTGAGCTCGCCGTCGCCGAACTATCATATGGAGATTGAGATGCTGCATGGGGCCATTCTGCCTTGAGAGTGGCGATACGCCAACGTCGGAGGAAACGCAACGCAACCTTTATTCCAAGAGAACACCGGTTAGTGGCAGGCCCTGTCAGCTGCTCTGCTTTCGACGTGTGGTTGGCATGAAAGTACGATTCTTGTCATCTGAGGGTGGCTCGGGGAGAATACGATTCTTGTCTCACACCAAGCCAATCTTCTTGTCAAGACTGTCTTTCGGTCCAGTTGTGCTTACGATGGTAGGTATGTTAGGCATACGAAGTTGTTGGAATTGTGTTATTTTCTACTCCCTCCTCTAAAATCAAACCGTGCATAGTTTGTAAGAAAAATCTTCAACAACTACCACACTAAATAGATATAACATAAAAATATTTTAGTTGTATACCTAATGATATTAATTTTGTATCGTATTTCTTGATAGCTTTTTTCTACAAACTTTGCAACGTTTGACTTCAACCAAAAGTTATAAGTCTTCTTTTCAAAGATGGAGTGAGTACAAATTAGGTTACAGTCGTATAATAGGATATCGATGACGCGGAGCATCCCACAAACATCACCATGGGCTCACCGACAGGTCAAGTGGGCTCATGACTTGAGCACATGCATGCGCCATTCAAACCGAAGTGACTTCACTCCTCCATGAGCTTTCTATGCATTTGAATGACACATAGTTACTATTTTAATCTGGAACGCCAGGAAATGGAAAGGAAATGAGATGGTCGACACACGCCGCATCAACACCAGGACAGTGCAATGGGCACTCGAGGAGGAGCATTGGTCACTGGACATCCCCTTCATTTCTTCACACATGGCTCTTATCCAGCTCATGCATTTGAGGCACGCCATTGCTTCGGTGCAGCGAGATGACCGGTCACCTGACAGTTTTCTGTGGCCTTGCGCATCCTCTATGGCTTACTCGGCGAAATCCACCTACTCTCGTCTTTGTGAGGGTCTGCCGAGTTGCCCTTACGCCGCAGCCATCTGGAGAAGCATTGCACCTCTCAAATGCAAGATATTTGCTTGGTTGGCTTGCCAACTTCGCTTGTGGACGGCGGACCGACGCACTCGTCATGGGTTGCAAGATCACACCTCGGCTTGCTATACTTGCTTACAGGACGAAGACACTGTTGACCACATCTTGGTGCAATGTGGCTACTCGCGAGCCACTTGGATGGGCTGTTTCGACAAGTTACGTATTCAGATCTCTTGCCCCGTGAGTACGGACTCCTTTGTGGAATGGTGGATGTCGCAACGATTGGGTTTCGCGAAGGAAGACAAACGTGGGTTCGACACCATGGTCATTTGCACGGCATGGTCACTTTGGAAGCAAAGGAATGCCAGAGTGTTCAACAAAGCGGAGCAACAAGTGGACGCACAAGAACTCGTGAAGAAGATCCTTGAGGAACTTAGCGAATGGAAGATGGCGATTCAGGGAGGTGATAGCTTACAACGCTTTGTGAGAGATTAGCTTTTGATTTCTTAGGAGTGGTGGCGTGCATGCGTTGTCTCCGGGTGCCTCGCGCTCGTTAGACTCTCTTGTAAACTGTGCTTGCTCTCTTCTATAAAAGTAAGGCACGCGCTTTGCGTGCTCTCGAAAAAGACAACACTAGGAAAGCATCGACAAGGAGTTGAAGAAGAAGTTGAGAAGGCCTCTTCAGAGAGCAGCAAGAAGAGGGTGCTGCTATTTCTCCACTGATGTGAGCTAAATGATGCACTCGCCTTAGGCGCCCCCTAAATGGGGCGGCCTAACACACGGGGCGTGTTTTTCTTCTTCTATTCTTTCATTACTTTTACTTATGCTTCTAAAACAGAAAAGAAATTTCTTATAAATTTTAAAAACATCCATCGCATGATTCAAAAAACAGTGTTGATAGCGTCCAAAAAAAATGTTAGTGACATTTTAAAAAATGTTTGTACAATGTAAAAAAAAAGTTAGCATGATTCAAAAAATGAACATGACATTTAAAAAAGTTCATGCGTTTCAAAAGAATGTCGTGACATCTTAAGAATTGTTTGTGTAATTCAAAAAAAAAATGTTGCATGCCGATCAGAAAAAATGCATGTGACATTTTATGAAAATGTAATGTGTTTCAAAATTTTGTTTGTGATGTTTAAAAAAAAATGTGTATACAATATAAAAAATATTTGTGTAGTTCAGGAAAAAAATTCATGCCATTCAAAATATTGAACATGTATTTGAAAAATGTTTAACATGTATACGAAAAATGTTCAAAAATATATATTTTAAAAAATGTACAAGAAAAATATACAATGTGTATTGAAAGAATAATAGACACTAGGTGCGTCGAATCCGGCGGCGGCCGTAGATTCGCTGATTTATAGTCGCCGGTGACAAGAAATCGACCGAATCGGGGTGGAGGACGAACGTGGCGGGTGTGATGGAAATATGCCCTAGAGGCAATAATAAAATGATTATTATTATATTTCCTAAATCACGATAAAGGTTTATTATTCATGTTAGAATTGTATTGACCGGAAACTTAAATACATGTGTGGATACATAAACAAATACCGTGTCCCTAGTGAGCCTCTACTAGACTAGCTCGTTGATCAGAGATGGTTAAGATTTCCTAACCATAGACATGTGTTGTCATTTGATAACGGGATCACATCATTAGGATAATGATGTGATGGACAAGACCCATCCGTTAGCTTAGCATAATAATCGTTCAGTTTATTGCTATTGCTTTCTTCATGTCAAATACATATTCCTTCGACTATGAGATTATGCAACTCCCGGATACCGAAGGAATGTCTTGTGTGCTATCAAATGTCACAACGTAACTAGGTTATTATAAAGATTCTCTACAGGTATCTCCAAAGGTGTTTGTTGAGTTGGCATAAATCGAGATTAGGATTTGTCACTCCGAGTATCAGAGAGGTATCTCTGGACCCTCTCGGTAATATACATCATAAGCTTGCAAGCAAACGACTAAGGAGTTAGTCATGAGGTGATGTATTACGGAACGAGTAAAGAGACTTGCCAGTAACGAGATTGAACTAGGTATGAAGATACCGACGATCATATCTCGGGCAAGTAACATACCGATAGACAACAAGGAATTGCGTATGTTGTCATAACGGTTCGACCGATAAAGATCTTCATAGAATATGTAGGAGCCAATATGAGCATCCAGGTTCCAGCTATTGGTTATTGACCGGAGAGGTGTCTCGGTCATGTCTACATAGTTCTCGAACCCGTAGGGTCCGCACGCTTAACGTTCGTTGACAATTTAGTATTCTATGAGTTATGTGATTTTGTGACCGAATGTTGTTCGGAGTCCCGGATGAGATCACGGACATGACGAGAAGTCTCGAAATGGTCGAGAGGTAAAGATTGATATATAGGACGATAGTATTCGGATACCAGAAGTGTTTCGGGGGTACCGGGTACTTATTGGGTCACCGGAAGGGGTTTCGGGAACCCCCGACAAAATATGGGCCTTATGGGCCAAGAGGGGAACGCACCAGCCACAAGGGGCTGGTGCGCCCCACATATGGGTCGGCCAGGGATGGAGAAGGAAAGGGGAAGGGAGAAAGGCAAGTGTGGATTAGGATCCCCACTTCCTTCTCTCCCCCTCCCCTCTCTTTCCTTCCCCCTCCGTCAAATATGGCAGGGGGCACAGGGCAAGGAAGCCCCAAGGGGGCCGGCGGCCAGCCCTTGGGTGCCTCCTGGCCTCTTCCCTCCCCCTCCCACCTATATATATGTGGGGAGGGGGCGCCTACAACACACAACATCAATTGTTAGCCGTGTGCGACGCCCCCTCCACAGATTACACCCTCGGTCATATTCTCACGGTGCTTAGGCGAAGCCCTGCGAGAATCACTTCACCATCACCGTCACCGCACCGTCGTGCTGACGGAACTCATCTACTACCTCGACACCTTGCTGGATCAAGAAGACGAGGTACGTCACCGAGCTGAACGTGTGCAAAACTCGGAGGTGCCGTACGTTTGGTACTTGATCGGTCGGAGCTAGAAGAAATTTGACTACATCAACCGCGTTGTCAAACGCTTCCGCTTACGGTCTACGAGGGTACGTAGACACACTCTCCCCCTTGTTGCTATGCATCTCCATGGATAGATCATTGCGTGTGCATAGAAAAAAATTGTTTTCCATGCAACGTTTCCCAACAGTGGCATCCGAGCCAGGTCTATGCGTAGATGATATGCACGAGTAGAACACAAAGAGTTGTGGGCGATGATATTCATATTGCTTATCACCAACGTCTTATTTTGATTCGGCAATATTATGGGATGAAGCGGCCCGGACCAACCTTACATGTCCACGCACATGAGACCGATTCCACCAACGGACATGCAACTAGTTTTGCATAAAGGTGGCCGGCGGGTGTCTGTTTCTCCTACTTTAGTTGAATTGAATTTGACTGCGGCTGGTCCTTGAAGAAGGTTAAAACAACAAACTTGACGAAACACCGTTGTGGTTTGATGCGTAGGTAAGAACGGTTCTTGCTAGAAGGCCGTAGCAGCCACGTAAAACTTGCAACAACAAAGAAGAGGACGTCTAACTTGTTTTTGCAGGGCATGTTGTGATGTGATATGGTCAAGACATGATGTGATATACGTTGTTGTATGAGATGATCATGTTTTGTAAAGTTATTGACAACCGGCAGGAGCCTTATATATGGTTGTCTCTTTATTGTATGAAATGCATACGTCATGTAATTGCTTTACTTTATCACTATGCGTTAGCGATATTTGTAGAAGCAATAGTTGGCGAGAAGACCACGACGCAACGATGGAGATCAAGGTGTCGAGCCGGTGACAATGGAGATTATGACGACGCTTTGGAGATGGAGATCAAAAGCACAAGATGATGATGGCCATATCATGTCACATATTTTGATTGCATGTGATGTTCATCTTTTATGCATCTTATTTTGCTTAGTATGGTGGTAGCATTATAAGATGATCCCTTCACTAAATTTTAAGGTAAACATGTTCTCCCTGGGTGTGCACCGTTGCTATAGTTCGTCGTGTTGAGACACCACGTGATGATCGGGTGTGGTAGACTCTATGTTCACATACAATGGGTGCAAGACAGTTTTGCACATGTGGAATACTTGGGTTAAACTAGACGAGCCTAGCATGTACAGACATGGCCTCGGAACACTGGAGATCGAAAGGTCGAACGTGAATCATATGGCAGCTATGATCTACATAGAGATGTTCACCATTCATGACTACCCCATCTCACGTGATGATCGGACATGGGTTAGTTGATTTGGATCACGTGTCACTTAGATAACTTGAGGGATGCCTTTTTAAGTGGGAGTTCTTAAGTAATTTGATTAATTGAACTTAATTTATCAAGAACTTAGTCCTAATAGTATTTGCAAAATATGTTGTAGAATCAATATATAGCTCGCGGTTTAGCTCCCCTATTTTTTGATATGTTCCTAGAGAAAATTAAGTTGAAAGATGATAGTAGCAATAACGCTGACTGGGTCCGTGATCTGAGGATTATCCTCATTGCTGCACAGAAGAATTATGTCCTTGATGTACCGCTAGGTGACAGACCTATTGCAGGAGCTGATGCAGACATTATGAACGTTTGACAAGCTCAATATGATGACTACTTGATAGTTTAGTGCACCATGCTTTACGGCTTAGAATCGGGGCTTCAAAGACGTTTTTAACGCCATGGAACATATGAGATGTTCCAAGAGCTGAAATTGGTATTTCAAACTCATGCCCGTGTCGAGAGGTATGTGACCTCTTACAAGTACTTTGCCTACAAGATGGAGGAGAATAGCTCAGCCAGTGAGCATATGCTCAGAATGTCTGGGTAGTACAATGGCTTGAATCAAGTGGGAGTTAATCTTCCAGATAAGATAGTGATTGACAGAGTTCTCTAGTCACTATCACCAAGCTACTACAACTTCGTGATGAACTATAATATACAAGGGATGACGAAAATGATTCATGAGTTCTTCACGATGATGAAGTCGGCGAAGGTAGAAATCAAGAAAGGGCATCAAATGTTGATGGTTAACAAGACCACTAGTTTCAAGAAAAAGGACAAAAGGGAAAGAAAGGGAACTTCAAGAAGAATGGCAAACAAGTTGCCGCTCCCATGAAGAAACCCAAAGCTAGACCCAGGCCTAAGACTGAGTGCTTCTACTGCAAAGGAAATGGTCACTGGAAGCGGAACTGCCCCAAATACTTGGCAGATAAGAAGGATGGCAAAGCGAACAAATGTATATTTGATATACATGTTATTGATGTGTACTTTACTAGTGTTCATAGTAGCCCCTGGATATTTGATATCGGTTCAGTTGCTAAGATTAGTAACTCAAAACAGGAGTTGCAAAATGAACAAAGACTAGTTAAGGGCGAGGTGATGATGTGTGTTGGAAGTGATTCCAAGGTTGATAAGATCACCATCGCACACTCCCTTTACCTTCGGGATTAGTGTTGGACCTAAATAAATGTTATTTGGTGTTTGCATTGAGCATGAATATGATTGGATCATGTTTATTGCGATACGGTTATTCATTTAAGTCAGAGAATAATTGTTGTTATGTTTACATGAATAAAACCTTCTATGGGCATACACCCAATGTAAATGGTTTATTGAATCTCGATCGTAGTGATACACATATTCATAATATTGATGCCAAAAGATGCAAAGTTGATAATGATAGTGCAACATATTTGTGCACTGCCGTTTAGGTCATATTGGAATAAAGCGCATGAAGAAACTCCATGCGGATGGACTTTTGGAATCACTTGATTATGAATCATTTGATACTTGCGAACCATGCCTCATGGGCAAGATGACTAAAACTCTGTTCTCCGTTAGTATAAGAAAGCAAACTCAATTATAAGATAACCCAAAACTTGGAAACTTCAATCACACAAAACTCAACAAAACCTTCGTGAGATACGTTAGTATAAGAAAGCAAACCACTACTATAAGTATTGTATCAAACCAATTCATATTTTGTTTTTGAATTATATCTACTATATTCCAACTTTTCTATGGCAAAAACTCATCAAATAAAACCATAGAGCCATCAAAACAAGCACACAACGCAAAGAAAACAGAATCTGTCAAAACAGAACAGTCTGTAGCAATCTGACTATTTCGAGTACTTCTGTAACTCCAAAAATTCTGAAAAATTAGGAAGACCTGGGTAATTTGTATATTATATTCTGCAAAAAGATTTGGCATTTTATCACACTCTGGTGATTTTTAACAATTATTTTCGTGAGCACATAAGTTTCTGTTTTTCAGCAAGATCAAACAACTATCATCCAAGAAGACCCTAAAGGTTTTACTTGGCACAAACACTAACTAAAACACAAAAAACACGATCATAACAGTAATATAATTGTGCAAACACACAAGAACATAAAGCAAAAAGCAAAAATAAATTTTATTCATTGGGTTGCCTCCCAACAAGCGCTATAGTTTTACGCCCTTAGCTAGGCATAAAGCAAGGAAATAAGTTTTTTCATCCTTCTTCTTAATTTTCTTAGAGGTGTTTTCATCTTGGGGTTTTGTAAACACAACATAAAACATATTATTCATGGAAACTTTAGCATTCATAAGTTGGTTTTCATCATAACCCCTTTGATTTCCTGCAACAATCCAAGAGTAATGTTGATTAACATTATTGAAAACTTGTTGGATTATATCTAGAACGGGTACTTCCTTTTTAAGATTCTCATCAAAGATTTTATTATCCCCAAGCAAATGCCTTAGCGCATAGTCACTATTGTAAAGAATTTCATCTATCACGGGTTTTTCATGATTCATACCATAAAAATTGAAGATTTCCCTAGCTTCCCGTATTATGTAGTCAAACTCATTCATAAGAACGAGAGTGGCCGAATTTTTAGCTCTATGGTTCTTTATTTCGGGAAGCTCAAAAAACAATCTTTGCAAAGTAGGATGAGTACGAATAAATTTACTTTCAAGTTTCAGAACTAGCGCTGAAATAGCATCCGCATAAGATCTAGTAGTTTTAAGTATAGGAGCATCATCAAGACTTAGATTTCCAACACAATTGAAAATTCTTGGATACTTTCTTTTCCCATAATGTTACCTTGCCCCAAGATAAAAGTTTTAGCATCCAGATTGCCCGTACGTCCTATCTTAGGAGTTAGGCCATCATCTGTTGGTACCATACCGAAATCACTCATGATTGCAAGCAAAGAATAGATCTGGCGAGAAAACGGCTAACGAAAAAGAGGAGCGAATAAAACGGCAAATTTTTGTGAAGTGGGGGAGAGGAAAACGAGAGGCAAATGGCAAATAATGTAAATTGCGAGGAGATGAGATTTGTGATTAGGAACCTGGTATATGTTGAAGATCCTCCCCGGCAACGGCGCCAGAAATTCCTTTTGATGTCTGCTACGACTACGTCGGCATTTCCCCAAAGAGGAAGGGATGATGCAGCACAACGACGGTAGGTATTTCCCTCAGTGATGAAACCAAGGTTATCGAACCAGTAGGAAGCCCCTGCACACAAATAACAACCACTTGCAACCCGACGTGTTAAAGGGGTTGTCAATCCCTTTCGGGTAACGGCACCATATAAGGTGCGCGGACGGGAAAAAGTTGTAATAGATTGAATAATAGATCGTAAATAAAATAAAATGCAGCAATGTATTTTTGTATTTTTGGTTTATTAGATCTGAAAATAAATGCAAGAAAAGTAGATCACAAAGGCAAATATATAAGAAAGAGACCCGGGGGCCATAGGTTTCACTAGTGGCTTCTCTCGAGAAAAATAGCAAACGGTGGGTAAACAAATTACTGTTGGGCAATTGATAGAACTTCAAATAATCATGACGATATCCAGGCAATGATCATTATATAGGCATCATGTCCAAGATTAGTAGACCGACTCCTGCCTGCATCTACTACTATTACTCCACACATCGACCGCTATCCAGCATGCATCTAGTGTATTAAGTTCATGGAGAAACGGAGTAATGCAATAAGAACGATGACATGATGTAGACAAGATCTATCTATAGAGATAGATCCCATCGTTTTATCCTTAGTAGCAATGATACATACGTGTCGGTTCCCCTTCTGTCACTGGGATCAAGCACCGTAAGATCAAACCCACTACAAAGCACCTCTTCCCATTGCAAGATAAATAGATCAAGTTGGCCAAACAAAACCCAAATATCGGAGAAGAAATACGAGGCTATAAGAGATCATGCATAAAAAGGTCAAAGAAACTCAAATACTTTCATGGATATAAACATATATAACTGATCATAAACTTAAAGTTCATCAGATCCCAACCAACACACCGCAAAAAGAGTTACATCATATGGATCTCCAAGAGACCATTGTATTGAGAATTCAGCGAGAAAGAGGAAGCCATCTAGCTACTAACTACGGACCCGAATGTCTACAAAGAACTACTCACGCATCATCGGATAGGCACCAATGGAGGTGGTGAGCCCCATCCGTGATGGTGTCTAGATTGGATCTGGTGGTTCTGGACTCCGCGGCGGCTGGAATTGATTTTCGTCGACTCCCCTAGGGTTTTGGGAATATTGAGTATTTATAGAGCAAAGAAGCGGTTCGGGGGGCACCCGAGGTGGGCACAACCCACCAGGGCGCGCCCTGGTGGGTTGTGCTCTCCTCAGAGCACCCCCCCCAGGCGCAGCCAGGGCCCATTATGTGTCTTCTGGTCCAAAAAAATCTCCGTGAAGTTTCGTTGCATTTGGACTCCGTCTGATATTGATTTCCTGCGATGTAAAAAACATGCAGAAAAGAGCAACTGACACTTGGCACTATGTCAATAGGTTAGTACCAAAAAATGACTATAAAATGATTATAAAACATCCAAGATTGATAATATAACAGCATGGAACAATCAAAAATTATAGATACGTTGGAGACGTAACAAACGTCACCGAGCTGAACGTGTGCAGAACTCGAAGGTGTCGTACATTCGGTACTTGACCGGTCGGAACTAGAAGAAGTTCGACTACATCAACCGTGTTGTGTAACGCTTACGCTTATGGTCTACGAGGGTATGTAGACACACTCTCCCTTCGTTGCTATGCATCTCCATGGATAGATCATTGCGTGTGCGTAGAATTTTTTTTTGTTTTCCATGCAACATTTCCCAATAGGGTGCTATAGGGGGTGGCAGGTGGCCAGCGGAGGCAACTAGGGTAGGCCGGAGTGCATGTGGCGCGGGTTTGGGTGGGCGTGGACGCGGGTGAAGGGGGTCACTTATTACGATGGGTGGGCACCCGAGTATATATAAGAGTCAGGCTGGCCAAGGAGGATAATTTTTACTCCTCTAAAAGTTTTAGGGGGTCGACTAATTGCAGTTTAGGGGAGTAAAATTGAAAATTTACCCCTACACAACCCCACGCCTTACTGGCAACAATGCTCTATCTCACCGCCGCGACATCTGTGCACCTCCACCGCCGCGAGCTACACTACCACCTGGGACTGTGGCACGACGATAGGGGGCGCGTGGTCGCAGGCTGCTTGGGCCCGGCGGGTGCGACGGTGCCGGACAAGGCAGCAGACCACGCTAGCGACAACGGTCGCCACTGCCACGACCACTCCCAAGGCCACCGCCACGCCATGCAGGCGGCTTGCCAGCGGCGACGATGTAGGGACGGCTATTAAGTTTGTGACCCAAATTCATATAATGTATAAAGGCTACGCCCGGTGCCACGGACATCGAATCTTTTTGGTGCTCCTATTCCTTGCTGCAGCCATGACCCCTTTCTCTTGCGTTTGTGCACAATCTTTATCTTTCTCTCCATCTCTTTATATAAGTTTTGCTCATAAACTGTTAGTGGATTTAGCTGGTAGAATGGGACTAAAGTTAGGATGTAATAGTAATGAGATAAATACCACAGTAGACGTGATTCGGAAATTGGAGCAATCTAGAATTGGTCTATTTATGTCCAGTAAAGTAGTAGAGATGTAGAAGAATCTAATTCTAGTACTCTTTTGCATGATATACCTGAAGACAGTGAACATGAATATGATTGCAAAGATAGTGACGACGACAATTTGATTAGAATTATTTCTTGTTTGGGAGGGAACATCGCTCGTAGATTTAGTAAAGGAGTAGAAGTAAGGGTTCACACAGTTTATGTAGAGAGTAAGAAAGGTACGAGTAGAGGAAGTAGAAGGATATAACTGTGTTGTGCTCTTTTTTTCTGTGTACCGCTTTTTTATCTGATTTTTAATATGATCTTAATGACCCTGAAAAGAAGAAATTTGTTGTCAATTGTGTTCATGAATATAAGTTGCGGTTTGTGGGGTTCATGGAGACTAAGAAACATAATTATGATGCGTGCGGGGGGTGGAGAGGGGGGGTTATGGGGTGCGGGGGAGGGGGCTGTAGCCCCTCGGTATGGATCTGTATCAAACCTTTATTGCAGCCATGACCCCTTCGTCTCGCGTTTGTGCACACTCTTCATATTTCTCTCCATCTCTTTAAGTTCTGCTCCAATCTATAAATAAGAGCATCACTGCTCAACAAGTTCTGCAAATTGTAATGAATCGATTTTGTCTACCAGAAATGCAATAATTGCCATGTTGTCCTAGACATATATCTCAAAACAAAAACAAAACTAATTATGAGAAAGATGGCAGAGAAAAATGAAGCAGAATGGAGGAGGACAGTCTGCTGGATATGACAGAGAAGCTTGCTATGTTAGTGAGGACATGGCATTCAGTACACAGGGGAATGTCGTTATGTTTGGCGGAGAACCAGCTGCTGAGACTGAGGAAGTTGCGGTACCTGGCAAGAGGCGTGCTGCAGAAGCTATTGTTAACTTAAATGTGTCTTTATAAATAATATAAGAGAGCCAAAAGAAAAGGGACATGGCTAGTTAGCGCACTGTCTCCTCAATCGGATGGCTAAGGCGGCGTGCGCTTGCAACGATGGGAAAGTGCAGCTGCACTTTCTAGCAGTCGGGAAAGAGGACGTGACTAGGGAGCACACGTGTGCTCCCTAGCGTTCGAGAGCACACACCTAAAAAAGGTAAGATTTTGTCCTAATGATATGATGCCAAATCCACTTCAAGAAAGGAAAGATCTTGTCCCATGTGCAATTATTTTGTGTGTTCAAATTTTTAAAAACTCATAACTTTTAAACCGAGCATCGAAATTAAGATCTGTTTTCCCCGTTAGGTTTTTGGCGACGAGCTCTTAAAAACAAGATCCTGCGATGTAAAAAACATGCAGAAAACAGCAACTGGCACTTGGCACTATGTCAATAGGTTAGTACCAAAATATGATATAAAATGACTATAGAATGATTATAAAACATCCAAGATTGATAATATAACAACATGGAACAATAAAAAATTATAGATACGTTGGAGACATAACAGACGTCACGGAACTGAATGTGTGCAGAACTCGAAGGTGTCGTACATTCGGTACTTGATCAGTCGGAGCTAGAAGAAGTTCGACTACATCAACCGCGTTGTCTAACGCTTCCTCTTATGGTCTATGAGGGTAGGTAGACACACTCCTCCCTCGTTGCTATGCATCTCCATGGATAGATCATTGCGTGTGCGTAGAATTTTTTTTGTTTTCCATGCAACGTTTCCCAATAGGGTGCTATAGGGGGTGGCAGGTGGCCAGCGGAGGCAACTAGGGTAGGCCGGAGTGCATGTGGCGCGGGGTTCGGTGGGTGTGGCCGCGGGTGAAGGGGGTCACTTATTACGGTGGGTGGGCACCCGAGTATATATAAGAGTTAGGTTGGCCAAGGAGGATAATTTTACTCCTCTAAAAGTTTTAGGGGATCGACTAATTGCAGTTTAGGGGAGTAAAATTGAAATTCTACCCCTACACAACCCCACGCCTTACTGGCAACAACGCTCTATCTCACCGCCGCAACATCTGTGCACCTCTACCGCCGCGAGCTACACTACCACCTGGGACCGTGGCACGACGATAGGGGGCGCGTGGTCGCAGGCTGCTTGGGCCCGGCGGGTGCGACGGTGCCGGACAAGGCAGCAGACCACGCTAGCGACGACGGTCGCCACTGCCACGACCACTCCCAGAGCCATCGCCACGCCATGCAGGCGGCTTGCCAGTGGCGGCGACGTAGGGAGAGCTATTAAGTTTGTGACCCAAATTCATATAATGTATAAAGGCTACGCCCGGTGCCAGGGACATCGAACATTTTTGGTGCTCCTATTCCTTGCTGCAGCCATGACCCCTTTCTCTTGCGTTTGTGCACAATCTTTATCTTTCTCTCCATCTCTTTATATAAGTTCTGCTCATAAACTGTTAGTGGATTTAGCTGGTAGAATGGGACTAAAGTTAGGATGTAATAGTAATGAGATAAATACCACAGTATATGTGATTTGGAAATTGGAGCAATCTAGAATTGATCTATTTATGTCCAGTAAAGTAGTAGAGATGTAGAAGAATCTAATTCTAGTACTCTTTTGCATGATATACCTGAAGACAGTGAACATGAATATGATTGCAAAGATAGTGACGACGACAATTTGATTAGAATAATTTCTTGTTTGGGAGGGAACATCACTCGTAGATTTAGTAAAGGAGTAGAAGTAAGGGTTCACACAGTTTATGTAGAGAGTAAGAAAGGTACGAGTAGAGGAAGTAGAAGGATATAACTGTGTTGTGCTCTTTTTTCTGTTTATCGCTTTTTTATCTGATTTTTAATATGATCTTAATGACCCTGAAAAGAAGAAATTTGTTGCCAATTGTGTTCATGAATATAAGTTGCAGTTTGTGTGGTTCATGGAGACTAAGAAACATAATTATGATGCGCGCGGGGGGTGGAGAGGGGGGGGTTATGGGGTGCAGGGGAGGGGGCGGGAGCCCCTTGGTATGGATATGCATCAAACCTTTATTGTGGCCATGACCCCTTCCTCTCGCGTTTGTGCACACTCTTCATCTTTCTCTCCATCTCTTTAAGTTCTGCTCCAATCTATTAATAAGAGCATCACTGCTCAACAAGTTCTGAAGGTGAACACAAATTGTAATGAATCGATTTTGTTTACCAGAAATGCAATAATTGTGACGTTGTCCTAGACATATATCTCAAAACAAAAACAAGACTAATTATGAGAAAGATGGCAGAGAAAAATGAAGCAGAATGGAGGAAGACGACGGAGAAAAATGAAGGGGTTCTAGATAAATTGGACTTTGGGAATGAAGATAAAGAGATGCATGAAGTGGAGGACAGTCTACTGGATATGACAGAGAAGCTTGCTATGTTAGTGAGGACATGGCATTCAGTACACAGTGGACTGTCGTTATGTTTGGTGAAGAACCAGCTGCTGAGACTGAGGAAGTTGCGGTACCTGACAAGAGGCGTGCCGCAGAAGCTATTGTTAACTTAAATATGTGTTTATAAATAATATAAGAGAGGCAAAGGAAAAGGGACATGGCTAGTTAGCGCACTATCTCCTCAATCGGATGGCTAAGGCAGCGTGCGCTCGCAACGACGGGAAAGTGCAGCTGCACTTTCTAGCAGTCGGGAAAGAGGAAGCGACTAGGGAGCACACGTGTGCTCCCTAGTGTTCGAGAGCACACACCTAAAAAAGGTAAGATTTTGTCCTAATGATATGATGCCAAATCCACTTCAACAAAGGAAAGATCTTGTCTCATGTGCAATTATTTTGTGTGTTCAAATTTTTAAAAAGTCATAACTTTTAAACCGAGCATCGAAATTAAGATCCATTTTCACCGAATCTTTTTTGGCGACGAGCTCTTCAAAACAAGATCCTGCGATGTAAAAAAACATGCAGAAAACAGCAACTGGCACTTGGCACTATGGCAATAGGTTAGTACCAAAATATGATATAAAATGACTATAGAATGATTATAAAACATCCAAGATTGATAATATAACAACATGGAATAATAAAAAATTATAGATACGTTGGAGACGTAACAGACGTCACCGAACTGAACGTGTGGAGAACTCGAAGGTGTCGTACGTTCGGTACTTGATCGGACGGAGCTAGAAGAAGTTCGACTACATCAACCGCGTTGTCTAACGCTTCCGCTCATGGTCTACGAGGGTATGTAGACACACTCCCCCCTCGTTGATATGCATCTCCATGGATAGATCATTGCGTGTGCGTAGAATTTTGTTTTTGTTTTCCATGCAACGTTTCCCAATAGGGTGCTATAGGGGGTGGCAGGTGGCCAGTCGAGGCAACTAGGGTAGGCCTGTTGGAAATATGCCCTAGAGGCAATAATAAATTGGTTATTATTATATTTCCTTGTTCATGATAATCGTTTATTATCCATGCTAAAATTGTATTGATAGGAAACTCAGATACATGTGTGGATACATAGACAACACCATGTCCCTAGTAAGCCTCTAGCTGACTAGCTCCTTGATCAATAGATGGTTATGGTTTCCTGACCATGGACATTGGATGTCGTTGATAACGGGATCACATCATTAGGAGAATGATGTGATGGACAAGACCCAATCCTAAGCCTAGCACAAGATCGTGTAGTTCGTTTGCTAAGAGCTTTTCTAACGTCAAGTATCATTTCCTTAGACCATGAGATTGTGCAACTTCCGGATACCGTAGGAATGCTTTGGGTGTACCAAACGTCACAACGTAACTGGGTGGCTATAAAGGTGCACTACAGGTATCTCCGAAAGTGTCTGTTGGGTTGGCACGAATCGAGACTGGGATTTGTCACTCCGTGTAAACGGAGAGGTATCTCTGGGCCCACTCGGTAGGACATCATCATAATGTGCACAATGTGACCAAGGAGTTGATCACGGGATGATGTGTTACGGAACGAGTAAAGAGACTTGCCGGTAACGAGATTGAACAAGGTATCGGGATACCGACGATCGAATCTCGGGCAAGTAACATACCGATGGACAAAGGGAATTGTATACGGGATTGATTGAATTCTCGACATCGTGGTTCATCCGATGAGATCATCGTGGAACATGTGGGAGCCAATATGGGTATCCAGATCCCGCTATTGGTTATTGACCGGAGAGTCGTCTCGGTCATGTCTGCGTGTCTCCCGAACCCGTAGGGTCTACACACTTAAGGTTCGGTGACGCTAGGGTTATAGAGATATTAGTATGCGGTAACCCGAAAGTTGTTCGGAGTCCCGGATGAGATCCCGGACGTCATGAGGAGTTCCGGAATGGTCCGGAGGTAAAGATTTATATATGGGAAGTCTTATTTTGGTCGCCGGAAAAGTTTCGCACTTTATCGGTATTGTACCGGGAGTGCCGAAAGGGGTCCGGGGGTCCACCAAGGGGGTCCACCAGCCCCGGGGGGCCACATGGGCTGTAGGGGGTGCGTCTTGGCCTATATGGGCCAAGGGCACCAGCCCCAAGAGGCCCATGCGCCAAGAGATAAGAAAAAAAGGAGAGTCCTAAAGGGGGAAGGCACCTCCGAGGTGCCTTGGGTAGGAAGGACTCCTCCCTGGCCGCACCCTTCCTTGGAGGAAGGGCCAAGGCTGCACCCCCCCCTCTCCCTTGGCCCTATATATAGTGGGGGGAAGGGAGGGCAGCAAATCTAAGCCCTGGCGCCTCCCTCTCCCTCCCGTGACACCTCTTCCTCCCCGCTTGCGCTTGGCGAAGCCCTGCCGGGATCCCGCTACTTCCACCACCACACCGTCGTGCTGCTGGATCTCCATCAACCTCTCCTTCCCCCTTGCTGGATCAAGAAGGAGGAGACGTCGCTGCTCCGTATGTGTGTTGAACGCGGAGGTGCCGTCCGTTCGGCGCTAGGATCATCGGTGATTTGGATCACGACGAGTACGACTCCATCAACCCCGTTCTCTTGAACGCTTCCGCTCGCGATCTACAATGGTATGTAGATGCACTCCCCTTCCCCTCGTTGCTAGATTACTCCATAGATTGATCTTGGTGATGCGTAGAAAATTTTGAATTTCTGCTACGTTCCCCAACAGTGGCATCATGAGCTAGGTCTATGCGTAGTTTCTATGCACGAGTAGAACACAAAGTAGTTGTGGGCGTCGATGTTGCCAATTCTTCTTGCCGCTACTAGTCTTATCTTGTTTCGGCGGCATTGTGGGATGAAGCGGCCCGGACCGACCTTACACGTACTCTTACGTGAGACAGGTTCCACCGACTGACATGCACTAGTTGCATAAGGTGGCTAGCGGGTGTCTGTCTCTCCCACTTTAGTCGGAACGGATTCGATGAAAAGGGTCCTTATGAAGGGTAAATAGAAATTGGGATATCACGTTGTGGTTTTACGTAGGTAAGAAACGTTCTTGCTAGAAACCTATACAAGCCACGTAAAAAACTTGCAACAACAATTAGAGGACGTCTAACTTGTTTTTGCAGCATGTGCTATGTGATGTGATATGGCCAGAAGATGTGATGAATGATATATGTGATGTATGAGATTGATCATATTCTTGTAATAGGAATAACGACTTGCATGTCGATGAGTATGACAACCGGCAGGAGCCATAGGAGTTGTCTTTATTTTTTGTATGACCTGCGTGTCATTGAATAACGATATGTAAGTTACTTTACTTTATTGCTAAGCGCGTTAGCCATAGAAGTAGAAGTAATCGTTGGCGTGACAACTTCATGAAGACACAATGATGGAGATCATGGTGTCATGCCGGTGACAAAGATGATCATGGTGCCCCGAAGATGGAGATCAAAGGAGCAAAATGATATTGGCCATATCATGTCACTATTTGATTGCATGTGATGTTTATCATGTTATGCATCTTATTTGCTTAGAACGGCGGTAGTAAGTAAGATGATCCCTCACTAAAATTTCAAGAGACGTGTTCCCCCTAACTGTGCACCGTTGCGAAGGTTCGTTGTCTCGAAGCACCACGTGATGATCGGGTGTGATAGATTCTAACGTTCGAATACAACGGGTGTTGACGAGCCTAGCATGTACAGACATGGCCTCGGAACACATGCAAAACACTTAGTTTGACTTGACGAGCCTAGCATGTACAGACATGGCCTCGGAACACAAGAGACCGAAAGGTCGAGCATGAGTCGTATAGAAGATACGATCAACATGGAGATGTTCACCGATGATGACTAGTCCGTCTCACGTGATGATCGGACACGGCCTAGTTTGACTCGGATCATGTATCACTTAGATGACTAGAGGGATGTCTATCTGAGTGGGAGTTCATTAATCAGATGAACTCTATTATCATGAACATAGTCAAAAGGTCTTTGCAAATAATGTCATACGTTTTAGTTCTACTGTTTAAGATATGTTCCTAGAGAAAAATTTAGTTGAAAGTTGATAGTAGCAATTATGCGGACTGGGTCCGTAAACTGAGGATTGTCTTCATTGCTGCACAGAAGGCTTATGTCCTTAATGCACCGCTCGGTGTGCTGAACCTCAGCGTCGTCTGTAGATGTTACGAAACATCTGACATACACGTTTTTGATGACTACGTGATAGTTCAGTGCGTAATGCTAACGGTTTAGAATTGTGGCACAAGAGACGTTTTTGAAACGTCGCAGAACATATGAGATGTTCCGAAGACTGAAATTGGGATTTCAGACTAGTGCCCACGTCAAGAGGTGTGAGACCTCTGACAAGTTTCTTAAGCCTGCAGACTAAGGGAGAAAAGCTCATTCGTTGAGCATGTGCTCAGATTGTCTGAGAGCCACAATCGCTTGAATCGAGTGGGAGTTAATCTTCCAGATGAGATAGTGATGGTTCTCCATAGTCACTGCCACCAAGCTAGTAGAGCTTCGTGATGAACTATAACATATCAGGGATAGTTATGATGATCCTTGAGCAACTCGCGATGTTTGACACCGCGAAAGTAGAAATCAAGAAGGAGCATCAATTGTTGATGGTTAGTAAAACCACTAGTTTCTAGAAGGGCAAGGGCAAAAGGGATACTTCATGAAACAGCAAGTCGTTTGCTGCTCTAGTGAAGAATCCCAAGGTTGAACCCAAACCCGAAACTAAGTGCTTCTGTAATGAGGGAACGACCACTAAAGCGGAACTACCCTAGATACTTGGTGGATGAGAAGGCAGGCAAGGTCGACAGAAGTATATTGGATATACATTGTATGAATGTGTACTTTACTAGTACTCCTAGCAGCACCAGGGTATTAGATACCGGTTCGGTTGCTAAGTGTTAGTAACTCGAAATAAAAGCTGCGGAATAAACGGAGACTAGCTAAAGGTGAGATGACGATATGTGTTGGAAGTGTTTCCAAGGTTGATGTGATCAAGCATCGCATGCTCCCTCTACCATCGAGATTTGGTGTTTGCATTGAGCATGATTGGATTATGTTTATCGCAATACGGTTATTCATTTAAGGAGAATAATGGTTACTCTGTTTATTTGAATAATACCTTCAATGGTCTTGCACCTAAAATGAATCTCGATCGTAGTGATACACATGTTCATGCCAAAAGATATAAGATAGTAATGATAGTTCCACATACTTGTGGCACTGCCATTTGAGTCATATTGGTATAGAACGCATGAAGAAGCTCCATGTAGATGGATCTTTGGACTCAGTCGTTTTTGAAAAGATTGAGACATGCAAACCATGTCTATTGGTATGTATGCATGAAGAAACTCCATGCAGATGGATCGTTTGGACTCACTTGATTTTGAATCACCTGAGACATGCAAATCATACCACATGGGCAAGATGACTGAAAGGCCTCGTTTTCAGTAAGATGGAAAAAGAGAGCAACTTATTGGAAGTCACACATTTTGATGTATGCAGTCCAATGAGTGCTGAGGCATGCAGTGGATATCGTTATGTTCTTACTTCACAGATGATTTGAGTAGATGTTGAGTGTATTTACTTGATGAAACACAAGTCTGAATTATTGAAAGGTTCAAGTAATTTCAGAATGAAGTTGAAGATCGTCGTGACAAGAGGATAAAATGTCTGTGATATGATCATAGAGATGAGTATCTGAGTTACGAGTTTGGCACACAATTAAGACATTGTGGAAAGTGTTTCACAATTAATACCGCCTGGAACACCATAGTGTGATGGTGTGTCCGAACATCATAACTGCACCCTATTGGATATGGTGCATACCATGATGTCTCTTATCGAATTACCACTATCGTTTATGGGTTAGGCATTAGAGACAACCGCATTCACTTTAAAAGGGGCACCACGCAATTCCGTTGAGACGACACCGTTTAGAGAAACCTAAGTTGTCGTTTCTTAAAAGTTTGGGGCTGCGATGCTTATGTGAAAAAGTTTCAGGCTGATAAGCTCGAACCCAAAGCGGATAAATGCATCTTCATAGAAAACCCAAAACAGTTGGGTATACTTCCTATTTCAGATCTGGAAGCAAAAGTAATTGCTTCTAGAAACGGGTCCTTTCTCGAGGAAAAGTTTCTCTCGAAAGAATTGAGTGGGAGGATGGTGGAGACTTGATAAGGTCATTGAACCGTCACTTCAACTAGTGTGTAGCAGGGCACAGGAAGTTGTTCCTGTGGCACCTACACCAATTGAAGTGGAAGCTTATGATAGTGATCATGAAACTTCGGATCAAGTCACTACCAAACCTCGTAGGACGACGAGGATGCGTGCTACTTCGGAGTGGTACGTGATCCTGTCTGAGATATCATGTTGTTGGACAATATTGAACCTACGAGCTATGGAGAAGCGATGGTGGGCCCATATTCCGACAAATGGTTAGAAGCCATGAAATCCGAGATAGGATCCATGTATCAGAACAAAGCATGGACTTTGGTGAACTTGCCCGATGATCGGCAAGCCATTGAGATAAATGGATCTTTAAGAAGAAGACGGACATGGACGGTAATGTTACCGTCTATGAAGCTCGACTTGTGGCAAAGAGTATTTTCACAAGTTCAAGGAGTTGACTACGATGAGATTTTCTCATCCGTAGCGATGCTTAAGTCCGTCGGAATCATGTTAGCATTAGCTGCATTTATGAAATCTGGCAGATGGATGTCAAAACAAGTTTCCTTACCAGTTTTCGTAAGGAAAGGTTGTATGTGATACAATCAGAAAGGTTTTGTCGATCCTAAGGATGCTAAAAGGTATGCTAGCTCCAGCGATCCTTCCATGGATTGGAGCAAGCATCTCGGAGTCAGAATATACGCTTTGATGGAGTGATCAAAGTTTTTGGGTTTATACAAAGTTTGTTAGAAACTTGTATTTACAATAAAGTGAGTGGGAGCGCTACAACATTTCTGATAAGTATATGTGAATGACATATTGTTGATCCGAAATGATGTAAAATTTCTGGAAAGCATAAAGGGTTGTTTGAAAGGAGTTTTTCAAAGGAAGACCGGGATAAAGCTGCTTACATATTGGGCATCAAGTTCTATAGAGATAGATCAAGACGCCTGATGATACTTTCAAAGAACGCACACCTTGACATGATTTTGAAAGAGTTCAAAATAGATCAGCAAAGAAGGAGTTCTTGGCTGTGTTACAAGGTGTGAGTATTGAGTAAGACTCAAGACCTGACCACAGCAGAAGAGAGAGAAAGGACGAAGGTCGTCCCCTATGCTTTAGACGTAGGCTCTATAGTATGCTATGCTGTGTACCGCACATGTAGTGTGCCTTGCCATGAGTTGGCCAAGGGGTACAATAGTGATCCGGGAATGGATCACATGACAGCGGTCGAACTTATCCTTAGTATCTAGTGGACTAAGGAATTTTCTCGATTATGGAGGTGAAAAGGAGTTCGTCGTAAAGGGTTACGTCGATGCGAACTTTGACACTAATCCGGATGACTCTGAGCAGTAGACCGGATTCGTATAGTAGAGCAGTTATTTGAAATGGCTCCAAGTAGCGCGTGGTAGCATCCACAAGATGACATAGATATTCGTAAAGCACACATGGATCTGAAAGGTTCAGACCCGTTGACTAAATAACCTCTCTCACAAGCATAACATGATCAAACCAGAACTCATTGAGTGTTAATCACATAGTGATGTGAACTAGATTTTTGACTCTAGTAAACTTTTTGATAATGGTCACATGGTGATGTGACCTGTCAGTGTTAATCACATGGTGATGTGAACTAGATTATTGAATCTAGTGCAAGTGGGAGACTGTTGGAAATATGCCCTAGAGGCAATAATAAATTGGTTATTATTATATTTCCTTGTTCATGATAATCGTTTATTATCCATGCTAAAATTGTATTGATAGGAAACTCAGATACATGTGTGGATACATAGACAACACCATGTCCCTAGTAAGCCTCTAGTTGACTAGCTCGTTGATCAATAGATGGTTACGGTTTCCTGACCATGGACATTGGATGTCGTTGATAACGGGATCACATCATTAGGAGAATGATGTGATGGACAAGACCCAATCCTAAGCCTAGCACAAGATCGTGTAGTTCGTTTGCTAAGAGCTTTTCTAACGTCAAGTATCATTTCCTTAGACCATGAGATTGTGCAACTCCCGGATACCGTAGGAATGCTTTGGGTGTACCAAACGTCACAACGTAACTGGGTGGCTATAAAGGTGCACTACAGGTATCTCCGAAAGTGTCTGTTGGGTTGGCACGAATCGAGACTGGGATTTGTCACTCCGTGTAAACGGAGAGGTATCTCTGGGCCCACTCGGTAGGACATCATCATAATGTGCACAATGTGACCAAGGAGTTGATCACGGGATGATGTGTTACGGAACGAGTAAAGAGACTTGCCGGTAACGAGATTGAACAAGGTATCGGGATACCGACGATCGAATCTCGGGCAAGTAACATACCGATGGACAAAGGGAATTGTATACGGGATTGATTGAATCCTCGACATCGTGGTTCATCCGATGAGATCATCGTGGAACATGTGGGAGCCAATATGGGTATCCAGATCCCGCTATTGGTTATTGACCGGAGAGTCGTCTCGGTCATGTCTGCGTGTCTCCCGAACCCGTAGGGTCTACACACTTAAGGTTCGGTGACGCTAGGGTTATAGAGATATTAGTATGCGGTAACCCGAAAGTTGTTCGGAGTCCCGGATGAGATCCCGGACGTCACGAGGAGTTCCGGAATGGTCCGGAGGTAAAGATTTCTATATGGGAAGTCTTATTTTGGTCGCCGGAAAAGTTTCGCACTTTATCGGTATTGTACCGGGAGTGCCGAAAGGGGTCCGGGGGTCCACCAGGCCCGGGGGGCCACATGGGCTGTAGGGGGTGCGCCTTGGCCTATATGGGCCAAGGGCACCAGCCCCAAGAGGCCCATGCGCCAAGAGATAAGAAAAAAAGGAGAGTCCTAAAGGGGGAAGGCACCTCCGAGGTGCCTTGGGGAGGAAGGACTCCTCCCTGGCCGCACCCTTCCTTGGAGGAAGGGCCAAGGCTGCGCCCCCCCTGTCCCTTGGCCCTATATATAGTGGGGGGAAGGGGGCCAGCAAATCTAAGCCCTGGCGCCTCCCTCTCCCTCCCGTGACACCTCTTCCTCCCCGCTTGCGCTTGGCGAAGCCCTGCCGGGATCCCGCTACTTCCACCACCACGCCGTCGTGCTGCTGGATCTCCATCAACCTCTCCTTCCCCCTTGCTGGATCAAGAAGGAGGAGACGTCGCTGCTCCGTATGTGTGTTGAACGCGGAGGTGCCGTCCGTTCGGCGCTAGGATCATCGGTGATTTGGATCACGACGAGTACGACTCCATCAACCCCGTTCTCTTGAACGCTTCCGCTCGCGATCTACAATGGTATGTAGATGCACTCCCCTTCCCCTCGTTGCTAGATTACTCCATAGATTGATCTTGGTGATGCATAAATTTTTTTGAATTTCTGCTACGTTCCCCAACAAGGCCGGAGTGCATGTGGCGCGGGGTTGAGTGGGTGTGGCCGCGGGTGAAGGGGGTCACTTATTACGGTGGGTGGGCACCCGAGTATATATAAGAGTCAGGCTGGCCAATGAGGATAATTTTTACTCCTATAAAAGTTTTAGGGGATCGACTAATTGCAGTTTAGGGGAGTAAAATTGAAATTTTACCCCTACACAACCCCACGCCTTACTGGCAACAACGCTCTATCTCACCGCCGCGACATCTGTGCACCTCCTCCGCCGCGAGCTACACTACCACCTGGGACCGTGGCACGACAATAGGGGGCGCGTGGTCGCAGGCTGCTTGGGCCCGGCGGGTGCGACGGTGCCGGACAAGGCAGCAGACCACGCTAGCGATGACGGTCGCCACTGCCACGACCACTCCCAAGGCCACCGCCACGCCATGCAGGCAGCTTGCCAGTGGCGGCGATGTAGGGAGGGCTATTAAGTTTGTGGCCCAAATTCATATAATGTATAAAGGCTACGCCCGGTGCCAGGGACATCGAACCTTTTTGGTGCTCCTATTCCTTGCTGCAGCCATGACCCCTTTCTCTTGCGTTTGTGCACAATCTTTATCTTTCTCTCCTTCTCTTTATATAAGTTCTGCTCATAAACTGTTAGTGGATTTAGCTGGTAGAATGGGACTAAAGTTAGGATGTAATAGTAATGAGATAAAATACCACAGTAGATGTGATTCGGAAATTGGAGCAATCTAGAATTGATCTATTTATGTCCAGTAAAGTAGTAGAGATGTAGAAGAATCTAATTCTAGTACTCTTTTGCATGATATACCTGAAGACAGTGAACATGAATTTGATTGCAAAGATAGCGACGACGACAATTTGATTAGAATTTTTTCTGGTTTGGAGGGAATAGCACTGGTAGATTTAGTAAAGGAGTAGAAGTATGGGTTCATAGAGTTTCTGTAGAGAGTAAGAAAGGTACGAGTAGAGGAAGTAGAAGGATATAACCGTGTTGTGCTCTTTTTTTCTATTTATCGCTTTTTTATTTGAGTTTTAATATGATCTTAACGACCCTGTAAAGAAAAAAATTGTTGTCAATTGTGTTCATGAATATAAGTTGCGGTTTGTTGGGTTCATGGAGACTAAGAAACATAATTATGATGCGTGCGGGGGGTGGAGAGGGGGGGGGGTTATGGGGTGCGGGGGAGGGGGCGGTAGCCCCTCGGTATGGATCTGTATCAAACCTTTATTGCGGCCATGACCCCTTCCTCTCGCGTTTGTGCACACTCTTCATCTTTCTCTCCATCTCTTTAAGTTCTGCTCCAATCTATAAATAAGAGCATCACTGCTCAACAAGTTCTGAAGGTGAACACAAATTGTAATGAATCGATTTTGTCTACCAGAAATGCAATAATTGCGACGTTGTCCTAGACATATATCTCAAAACAAAAACAAAACTAATTATGAGAAAGATGGCAGAGAAAAATGAAGCAGAATGGAGGAAGACGACAGAGAAAAACGAAGGGGTTCTAGATAAATTGGACTTTGGGAATGAAGATAAAGAGATGCATGAAGTGGAGGACAGTCTGCTGGATATGACAGAGAAGCTTGCTATGTTAGTGAGGACATGGCATTCAGTACACAGGGGACTGTCGTTATGTTTGGCGGAGAACCAGCTGCTGAGACTGAGGAAGTTGCGATACCTGACAAGAGGCGTGCTGCAGAAGCTATTGTTAACTTAAATGTGTGTTTATAAATAATATAAGAGAGGCAAAAAAAAAGGGACATGGCTAGTTAGCGCACTGTCTCCTCAATCGGATGGCTAAGGCAGCGTGCGCTCGCAACGACGGGAAAGTGCAGCTGAACTTTCTAGCAGTCGGGAAAGAAAAGAGGGGGCTGTGGAAGAGAGAAGGTTAAGTGACAGAAATGTGATGGGCAAAGCAAGGTGACATTTATCTATACACAAATATTTTTTGTCAATGCAAGATTTTTCTTAACACGTAATTTTGGTGCATGTTCAAACAAGCAAAACTGTTTACCAAATTACAATTAGGTTATCGGTTCAAATTATATATGTGTTTCCAAAAGTTATATTAGTCTTAGCCCACGTTATGTTTCTCTTTCTTGCTAATATATAGTCCAGTTTTGTTTTACATTTTGTAAGATATATGGTCCACCTTTTTTTGTGCAGCGGTGTGCATCACATGGCATTAGTGATCCACAGTGATGCGTCCGTATAACCATTTGAATATTTAGCAGTGCTTTCACTTAATTTATGGGATTAGATAAACTAAAAGGCGGAGGCGCACCGGTTGAGAAGCCTGTGTATGCGTCTATGTTGTATTTTTTAATAAGAGAAAAGGCGTCGTTGAGAAGCCGGTTGGGAAGACAGTTTAAGGGCGAACTGGTAAAAAATAGCTTTATTAGTATTGATAAAATCTGAGAAACATAATTTAGAAACAGAAAAGAGTGTTTTATTCTTGTAAAGAATTCTGGCAAACCAAGTTGTCGTTAGTCATGTTTCTTTTTTTTCCGTTCATTGGTAAATGGTTTTTTCTCACCCCTGAAAGGTGTTACTCAATTGAGTTAAGTGTATGATTTATTTACTTTTTACCTGCAATAATTTTTTAATTTTCCTAGAAAATATTACTCAATTAAATTAAACGCAGTCTACTTTTGTAGATGTGAGCTTTTTTGGATTTAAACAAATTAAACCTATGTTGTATTCTTTAGGTTTAAACACATTTCAACTTTGAAATATTAATAAATTGCAAGGGGTGAACATTTTACATCAGGGGAATAAGTACTTGTGGACGCACCTGGACGCGTGTTCGGAGTACACGTAGCACATGTTTCCCCAATCAGCTGCTGCTTTCAGGGAGAACATATCCTATGCACCGAGCAAATCTATGCACCCAATGCACCAGCAGGTTTTGAGCCAATAGATGAAAAAGGAATGGCCCAGATTTGGTCACACATTAGACTAGCATTTTTGCAGAGGCCACCCTTGACTTTATAAAAATCAACCCGCACTCCACATCTCTCACTCCTCTAAACATGTACGTTCAGATTTTTTTTATCTCAAAAACAAAAAAAGGTGACAATAAATCGCATGTTTGATTTTGGATCGGTTTTGACTGTGGTATTTGTCTTGACGAGACCTTTGAAACAATATCAATGCTGAATATATTTTGAAAAAATATATATTTTGTTGCTTTTTAAACTGTACTCAAAACTTGACGTATGGTCAAAGATATCACTAAAACAAACATGTCGGTCAAAACAGTTCCAAAATCAGACACCTTATTCAAAATATATGACCTGGTTTTATTTGGACAGAAAATAAATAAACAAACAGCTTTATTGATCAAAGACTGAGAATGTGAGATATGGAGTGCGGGTTGATTTTTAAACAATAGAAGGACTATTTTGCAAATGCAGCAACCATCCATCTCTCTAGCCAGCTCATCTCCCTCTATTTTCAATCCAATGGCTCATCTAGCATCGGTGCATTGGGTGCATGAATTAGGCCGGTGCACTAGATACGTCCTCGCTTTCGGGGTGTGGTTAGCATGAAAATATGGTTCTTGTCATCTGAGGGTGGCTCAGGGAGAATACGATTCTTGTCTCACACCAATCCAATCTTCTTGTCAAGACTGTCTTTCGGCCCAGTTGTCTTTACGATGTTAGGTATGTTGGGCATACGAATACATAAGAAACTTGTTGGAATTGTGTTATTTTCTATTTCCCCCTCTGAGATCAAACTGTGCATAGTTTGATCAAGTTCATAAGAGAAATCATCGACAACTACAATACTGAATAGATATACATATAAAGGAAAAATGTATATCAAATGATATTAGTTCGTACTCTATTTCTTGATAGGTTTTTCTCTTCAAACTTTGCACCATTTAACTTACGCTAAAAGTTATAAGCATTCTTTCAAGAGAAGGGAGTATGAGTTAGGTCGTGGCTTTTATTTTATTTTTTAGGGGTGAGTTAGGTTACAGTCATATAATAGGATATTGATTCCGCGGAGCATCCCATAGACATTACCATGGGCTCACCGACAGGTCAAGTGGGCTCATGACTTGAGCACATGCACGCGCCACTCAAACTGAGGTGAATTCACTCCTCTGTGAGCTTCATATACATTTGGATGACACATGGTTGCAATTTCAATCCGGAGCTCTATGTGTGCTTAGGTACTGTGATGACGACACTTGGAAAGCATCGAGAAGGAACCACACCATGGAACAAGGAGTTGAAGAAGAAGCGGAGAAGGCATCTTCGAAGAGCACGCTGCTATTTCTCGCCTGCCGTGAGCTGAATGATGCACTCACCTTAGGCGCCCCCTAAATGGGTCTGCCCAGCACAGGAGGGGGGAGGGGGGCTCTCCAGCACGTGTTTTTTTCTTCTTCTATTCTTTCATTACTCTTGCTCGTATTTCTAAAACAAAAAAATATTTTTCTTAAATTTTTATAAAAA
Organism: Triticum aestivum; assembly: GCF_018294505.1. NCBI lineage: Eukaryota > Viridiplantae > Streptophyta > Magnoliopsida > Poales > Poaceae > Triticum > Triticum aestivum. The sequence continues at coordinate 70,363,219 of NC_057802.1, forward strand.
CATCCACCGCATGATTCAAAAAAATACTGTTGATAGCATCCAAAAAAAATGTGCACATGTTTCAAAAAAATATTTGTGACATTTTTTAGAAATATTTATACAATGTAAAAAAAAGTTAGCATGATTTAATAAATATTTGATACCATTCAGAGAAAAATGAACGTGAGATTAAAAAAAACATGTGTTTCCAAAAAATGCTGTGACATTTAAAAAATTGTTCACATAATTCAAAAAAATATACATTACATTTTATGAAAAATGATATGTGTTTTAAAATTTTGTTTCTGATATTTTTCAAATGTTTATACAATATTCGCATAGTTTAGAAAAAAAGTTTCATGCCATTCAAAAATGTTCAACATGTATACAAAAAAATGTTCAAAAACATATACTCAGTCCTATCTTTAGTACAACTTTAGTACAAAGTTGAACTAAAGGAGCGTCAATTAATATGGATTAGAGAGAGTATCTTTTTTAAATGTACATCATGCAATTTAAAAAATGCTCAACATGTATAAAAGAATGTTGCGTGTGTAAGAAAAATGTACTATGTGTATGGAAAGAATAGTAGACATGTGTTAAAAAAGGAAAAGGGGTGAAAAGACGAGGAAAACCCGTGAAAACCTAAGAAAGAAGAAAAAACAAATAAACCGATGAAAGGCAATGAAAATCAGTAAGAAAAACACATTTCTTAGGGGGAGGGGAGGGGCAAATAAATAGGCAAGAAATAGCCTCGACTAAAAAAAGTAGGCAAGAAATAGCTTGGCTAAAAAAATTAACCAAGAAATAGCGTGGCACTCATGAATGGATTTCATTCGGAATTACTTCACCTACGATCTTTCCAGTCTAATTTTTGTGCAATGATCAGATGGCTGTGGCCTTTGATAGGTGAATACTCGCTGTGATTGCATGTAGTACCATAATCGCACTAAAAAGATCATTTCACTTGCTATTACGGTGTTAGATCCTTTCGTCAGATAGAACTCGTCACCTTCGACAAAACGTTCATACACTGCAACGGAATCATGGATGCATCCTTTGCATCTCGCCAAGAAAAACCATCTTGCAGGCTGCGGCGGCGTTGCAGTGAGATTCTGGTATGCAACACTGAGCATTCTAGAAATCTTGGATATTACTGTTGGTCATCGTTCATCGCCACTTTCATCGTCGGCGTCGTCCCCGTATGCAGCCAAAGAGCCAAGCACGCTGCTCTTGGCGTCACCTTGTGGCTCACGGTTTGTATCATGCCCATTCGAAGGCACCAACTCCTTGGGAGCAGGCTTACATTCCACGTCAGATTTTGCCTTCTTGGCTCGAGGCTTCACGGAAACTGTAATGTTTCTCAGGAACTCAGGCTGGCTCCTCTTCGAAGGCGGCTTAGGCTTGCTTTCCTGAAGAAGAGCGGATATATATAAACAAAGATGAAAACCAGGGCAATTTGGTTGAAGAAATGCTTCATTTGCCTCCGCCATCATGATGGGGAATGCAAATATAGCAACTGGCTAAATGTGCAATATCTAAATGTAATTTTCGCCTGGCATGAAATTAAATATGCTTTCGTGTTGTAGCCTACCTCAGGCAAAGAGACTGTAGGCATCTCACCAAGTTCATGAGCAATAGTGGACTGGGCAGCTACAGCCTCCTGAAGGGCAAAACACATTCATTAGGTACGCCATGTGAGTGAGTCACGCTTGGGCCGCTTGGCAGATCATATACCACGAAAGTATAGTTACAACCCTAATTGTAGCAAGCAAGCCTTCCTATCCTGCCTATCCACATTCTTGTGATGTTGAAACAATTGCTGAACGTTACAAGCTTATTAAGACAAAGCATAGAATCAGGTGTGGAGGATTAAAAGGCTCCACTATCTGCTGTTTTCAGATGATAGCTAGATACCCACATGACCAAATTTCTCCACATTCACATCGTGTCTTTTTTTATCTGTTAATGAATATGAAATGCTACACGGACAAGAATGCACCCATACGCAACCAGTCAAAGCGTATAAATCAGATTTCATGTTTTATTGTATTTTCTACATGAAAGACACAAACATTTGCAGTATTGAAAATAAGGGTAATACACGCAACTTGTTACTCCCTCTGTACATTGTTTTTTAGACTTACCATAAGTCTAAAAACGCCTTATATTAATGAACAGAGGAACTAGTAATATTACTCACATGGAAACTACGGAGTTGTTCAGCTTCTTCATTGGCCACCTGCTGGTCATATTCTCTCCTTGACTGCACCATCGTAAATTGAAAAGAGTAAGATGTTGCATGGCAGCACAAGATACAGACCACATTAACAGTTAGCATACTTGAAATCTCATGTTTTATGTCCAAAATTCTTATTTATTCAAATATCAAACAGCCAAAAACCAGTACTAGAGTGCTACTAACTTGAAATATGATAAACAAGCTACTCAGCCATTTTACTGCAGACAATTCCCTACTTTTCAGTTTTAAGAATTTCCATATGGCAATTGTCAAGTCCGAAGACCAATTATTGTCATGAATTGGAAAGAAGGATCCTCTTGAGTAAAATAGCAGCACACACTTTCCATACCTCCTTCACCCAAAATTGTACCCAAGGTAAATAATTAAGTTGTGGTCTCTTGTAATATTATTCACCAAAGTTGCAAATAATAATGCTACCTTTTCTTAATAATAATGTTCAGCACAGTTACCCAAAGAAGGTGAATACTCCCTCCGTCCCAAAATAAGTGTCTCAACCTTAGTACAACTTTAAGTACTAAATTGGTGTTAGAAAACAAATTCATCTCTAAAGAATATGTGGTTGATTTATGTTGAAACTCAAGAAATATTTGTGGTTGCAGTAAATGATCAACAAAATACTATTTTTCAATAATGTGGTTGCTAGTTTAATTCTAACCACGCAAAAAGGGTTAAATCCTAAGCTGGTTGGCTGGTATCCTGTACTTCTGTCTTAATATAGTGGGTGCTATCACAAACTTAGGACACCTGGTCACTACAGAATGAATAATGGCGGCACTAATGGTACCGACATGAAGCTTAATCAGTCTCACTCTAAACTAAAGCCTGTTTTCAGTTCAGCTAGGATCTAAGATGGTTATGTTTTTAGTTCTTATTGGTTTTGTTCCAGTTGGGTAGGCCTGCAGGTTTGAAAAACTGCTAGGAAGCTATTTTCCCCTTTCTATTGTAAAAGGAGGGGTAAAAGGAATGCAGATTGACTGCCTAGTTTACTGTGACTTGTACAAAAGAAGAAAAAATTCAAGAACTAGTATAGTAATTAGTAAATATATGTGCACAATTTTCCCTTTTTTCACAACCCATTATCTTATATTGACATGCAAATACATAATGTTATACTTCTTTTCAAGCAACCGGCAGGAGCACTGCCTTTTAATTGAGAAGGGGGAAATATATACAGGTTATACTATCTATTACAGTGTTATACTATCTATTACATCCATAATTTATTTCAGTTTTGAGATAGTCGAAGCATGCAACTAGTTGTGGACTCTTGTTCCCCTGGGGAAAAGACCTCTCCGAAGCAATGCAAAGGTCAAAGCAGCATTGTGCCAAAAAAGAAAAACTACACAATATTATGTAAATAAATAGTCTAGATAATAGATATGTAATGGATGCAAAGAAAAAGACAAGGCTGTCAACCATGATGAGCAGAGAATGCAGTATAAACTGGATCCAGCCACACAATTCTTGTGTGCCTCAACCCTCTTAGGCACTGTTCGGATAGCCAGGGATCAGCCGGGGTCGACGCCCAATCCCCATGGGTCAACCAGGATCAGCCCCGCCGGGTATGTATCCTTGCTCACACCTAAAAACATGTTCGGTTAATCCCTCTCAGGATCCCACCCGGCCTATTCCCCCAGAATCCTGTCCATCCCGGTCATGGACGTGTTATTTGGATGCAGATGTTTATGTTTGGTACAACATCACTAGAACACTTCATTGATCGTGTAATAGAGTGGCCACTGTACTGCAATCGCATATTGCAGATTTCACATATTCGAGCTACTCATGCTGAAATTGTCTCTCTAATCGAGAGAGCCTTTGCCAGGATTTCATCAAGTCAAAACGAGCCCAATATTAACTTGCTTTCTACAGAGTAGCATGCTTTCATCAATTGGAACCATGGAGGTAGCTCGTCACAAAAAGAAAAGGGTGCATAATTTTGGGAAACTATTCTGTTCAGCCGGCTGATATTAACGATCACGTCCGTCACCTCGTGTGTGTGCCACGTGTCCGTGGGCTCACAACAGCGGTGGCACTCTTATCCTTCTCCCACCAAGCAATGACAACTACTGCACGTATTTGTTTCTCGAGCAATCCATTCCCTCGTGCGTGGGCAGCCAACAATCCATTCCCTCGTGCGTGGGCAGCCAACAATCCATTCCCGCCCCCGTCCTCTCCCTCTCTCTCTCTCCCTCTCCCCCTCCCCCTCCCCCCCTCCCTCCCTCCATCCCTCCCTCCCTCCCTCCCACATCTTCGAGCTACTCATGCTGAAATTGTCTCTCTAATCGAGAGAGCCTTTGCCAGGATTTCATCAAGTCAAAACGAGCCCAATATTAACTTGCTTTCTACAGAGTAGCATGCTTTCATCAATTGGAACCATGGAGGTAGCTCGTCACAAAAAGAAAAGGGTGCATAATTTTGGGAAACTATTCTGTTCAGCCGGCTGATATTAACGATCACGTCCGTCACCTCGTGTGTGTGCCACGTGTCCGTGGGCTCACAACAGCGGTGGCACTCTTATCCTTCTCCCACCAAGCAATGACAACTATTCACGCCGCCGCTGGAGCCTTGTATGCTGCCGTCCGTGGAGTAACAGTTCCGGCAACAACATCTTTGTTGCATAAATTTTTTGCAGCATGACTTTTGTTTCAGAAAAAAGTATACAAATTTTTCTGTAACATGATCTCTACTGCTAAAAAGTTATATACACGTTTCTGTAACATGACCTTTGTTGCAAAAAAAAACTGCAACACAATCTCTGTTGCAAATGTTTCTGTAACATGACCTTTGTTGCAAAAAAATCTGCAACCGAATTTCTGTTGCAAATGTTTCTGCAACAAGGCTTTTGTTGCAAAAGTAGAGGACAACACGTATTCGTTAGATTGTGTGATATCTGACGGCCCGCAAGGCGGCGGATCTTTTTTTAAAATCTGTTGGCGGACGCGTAGCGTCGCCCATGGCAACCGTAAAATATCTTTGGGGCAACTGTTAAATTGGAACTGAAGGTGGAATGGCCCTGCGGAATGGACGAGACTTGCCTGCTCCCCGCGCGTGCGCCCATCTGTGCTCCCGCATATGTGGCTTGATTTGATTGGAACAAAATAAGGCCCGGCCCCACCCCCTTAAAATCAGGGGGGAGATGATTAGATTAGAAAGGAAAAAGGAAAAAAGACAGCCGTAGGATGAGGTGGGAGCACGGATGGGAGCATGGGGAGGGAGCAGGCAAGCCGGATCCCTGCGGAATGTATTGTTTGGCATTTTGTTAGGATAATAAGATCCTGCCACTTGCTTACTGTTTTGATATGCTTTACTGCTGCCTAATCCATTTTCCTCATTGACATGGTTGGATTTATTTAGGCTTCTGAACCATCATGGCAGTATATCCACCTCAAATATGGAAGCCAAGGCAAAATAATTTAATAAAATTCTTCAGGAACACTATTATCCTTGGTTTGCACAATACATGGTCATGAAAAGGTACCATAGCCATTTGTTTCCTTTCTTTTCTGCACCAGTTTTTCTAACCTTGAAGCACTAGTTACATGTTTATCTTTGCATGGCAAGAATTGAGCCAATATTTCAATTCTTGGTTCAATATTTCAACCTTGGCTCAATATTTCAATCTTTCTCAATATTTCAATTCTTGGTAAGGGAATCTTTCTCTAGTAAGAACAAAATAGACATCTCTGTCCACATCTATTGAGCTAATTTTAGTGCCAGAATACCGTTGTGCTGGCATTTTTTTTCTGCACAAGAAACTACTGAATTATGTTCAACAAGTGTCAGTAAGATGAAAAGCAACTATACAGCCAAAAGCAACACACACTGCAGAGGTGGCATGGTTTGAGTTAACATGTACAACAAAATGAAACAGTTTGACAGCCATTTATTTCAATCTTTCTCAATATTTCAATTCTTGGTTCAATATTTCAACCTTGGCTCAATATTTCAATTCTTGCCGTGCAAAGAATTGAGCCAATATTTTCAACCTTGGTTCAATATTTCAATCTACAGAGGAAACTGATAGATATACTGTCAGCACTGGTGTGCTGTCCCCTTTAGTCTGACAAGAAGAGTGTCAACAGCAAAGCTTCTGGGTGACAGATGGCCCAGATCTCATCAAGGCAGCAGCGAGAATTAACAGGGCAGTTTTATCAACCATTGAGTCTTGAATCATTTACCATTCATGTAATTGTTTTACTCCTACACACTGCTCATCTGAGTGATTAATGTACCCGCACCATATATGTAGATTCGGCTGTGAATGAGAAGTAAGAATTGAGATGCTAAACTAGTCTAGTTAGCTGTAGCGTGTCTCTTTCTCCCCTATATACATTTTGCGGAAACCCTCGAGAACCTAGCAAAAAACCCGCAAAATTCCCCAAATCCCCTTCCGAGAGTGACATACAAATGACCAACAATATGAACCTATAGTTTCTACTTTCTAGCTTGAATAATCATTTTCAATGCTAGCAATATATTAAAATGCTTACCAAAGCCAATTTGTCAAGAAACTCTGTTTCATCCTCATCCAAAGCCTTTGGGGGTCCTGGATAGAACAAGAAAAAGATCAGAAAACAAGAAGAAGAAAATAACCCCACAACCCTGCATCTTGTCTTTTAGCCATTTCAACCGAGTAACGGCAACTAGCCGAGAGCAGGTTAGAAAAGATTGTCCAACAAGACCAAAACATGTTTTACAATTTATCCCAGGTTCAGGCCAGAACAAGGATACACTCCTCTTTGTTTCAGAAAAAGTACAGGTAAGCCCAACTGTATCGACACTATAACCATGACTAGCATGGACATGCTTTGCTTATCAGTAAACACTTTGGGCCGCAGGCTTAGTGTTTGCATTGCAAGTTGCAACTCACTTCTTGCTTGCTCTAACTGACTGCAACCTTTTGATGGGCACTGCTGCACTAAGCAACTTCACATTGCTCTTAGTGTTTCGCGAGATGGGAAGTGGTGCAGTGGGTGGATAACTTACTGTGCTTGAAGCGCTCATTGAACTCGGCATCCTTCTTATCCTTGTTCTCCTGCAGGATCTGCACAGCGTGAACATAAGCACTAGCCATCAGCACCGTCGCCGGTAGAGGATTATTGGCAAGCAAATGGAAGCGAAGGCGACAAAGGGCAAAAAAATAAAAACCTGGAACAGGGGCTTGTCGCGCTGGGCAGTGCCGTCTTCCACCCGCTCCCCTCTCGACCGCTTCGCCTCGTCGAGCTGCGAATTTTTTTCCCCCACCCCGCCAAAATCTCAGCAATTTTTTCTAGGTTTTCCGCATCCGATTCTACGCGCTAGGGAAGCAGGCAGGCAAGCAATCGAAAGAGGGGCAGAGACTAGGGGACTGTAGCCTTGCCTGCTCCTCGGAGACGAAGCTGACGAGGCGGATGGCCGGCGGAGCAGCCGCCTTGGAGCTCGACGACGTCTCCTCCCAACTCATTAGGACGGCGACGGCTCTTTCTCCTCCGCCGCGCTGGCTGACGAGGCCTCCGCGAGCCTGCGAGATCCCTAAAACCAGACGAATCACGAGACTCACTCACAGCCGTTGGATTACGATCTCGTCAATCTCAGGGCCTCTTTGATTTGCATTTTAACTAGGGGCATTTGATTTTTCTTTTCTTTTTTGCCACTCTTTACTTGGGACCTTGACAATTTGACACTGCTTACTTTCTAGTATTTGATTCTTTTATATATACACGGAAAAGGTAACTTGCGAACAGTCTATCCTTTCTAACGTTGGCGAAGGATAACCCCTACCCCATTCTTTTTTTCGAGGGTACGCCAAAGGCGTACCATAGCTTTATAGAAGGGGAGAAAATATGTACAAGAGAAGTTTAGTTGCTAATCACGAGGTCACAAGTCAACCGTGACATCGCCTCCACTCCACTCCCGAAACACTATATGCTACTCGACTACATGCACCATTCCAGTCGCTCCGGCCGTCTTCCAGTTATGTAGGTCCTGAAAGATAGTCTCAGTCACTCCAAAGGCGTCTAACGTGCCACTCCTACCAAAGACCCTAGCGTTTCTCTGCTTCCACAATGACCAACAGATTAACATGACAATCATGTCAAAGCCTTTCCTGCTCCTCTTGGACAGCCGCTTCCTCGTCCGGGCCCACCAGTCAGTGATCTGGGACTGCGTCATAGGGCACAGTGTTTGATCCACACCAATCCTGGTGAAACAAAGGTGCCACACGTGTCTAGCGTACACGCACTGTAGCAGGATGTGATCCACCGTATCCTCGTCCTGGTCATAGAGGTAGCATGGGGATGTTTGGTCTTGTAGCCCATGCCTGGCTCTCCTGTCTGAGGTCCAAAGCCGATAATGCACCGCGAGCCACATGAAAATACGACAGGATAGCGGCGCCTAGCATTTCCATATTGCCGTGAAGGAGTGGAAACGTATCCGTCCCATGCATAGCATCCTGTACGCTGAGGAGGCCGAGTAGCTGCCTGATTCGCTCCAGGCCCAAAGCGGAGTGTCATCTAACTCGGGATCTAGCTGCACCTCCATCAGAAATTCCCATAGTCGGATGAACTGTGCAAGGGCGTCCGTGTCAAGTTCACCGATGCTGTCATTTGTCCAAGCATGCAGGCAAATCCCATCTCTGACCAGGCGTTTGTTTGCCACCTGCGTCCTAACTTTAGCCACCACCAAGGGTGCGATCTCAGCTATCGTACTTCCGCTAAGCCACCTGTCTTTCCAGAAAAGGGTGCGTCTACCATTTCCGACATGCCACTGAACTAGGCTCCCAAAAGCCTGCATCACATGCTTGTCCGCAGTGAGATTTAGGCCCTGCCAGGGTCTGTACGGGTCTGTCCTCCTAAGCCATTCCCACCTCAGTCTTAGCATGATACCGTGTTTGTGTAGGTCAATGATTCCCAAACCTCCGAGCTGCTTGGGTCTGCAAACCCTCTTCCAGGAGACTACACACTTGCCTCCGCTAACAGCATCTGTGCCAGCCTAGAAAAAAGCGTGACATCCCTTGTCAACTTGCTCCAGAGCCCACTTGGGCGCCTCAGCCACCATCAAATGGTGCGTCGGCCGAGCTCTCATAACCTGGTTAACCAGGATTAGCCGCCCTGGCCTGGTTACTATGCCATGTTGCCATCCTGGCATGATGTGGAGTGCAGCATCCACGATCGGCTGCCACTCGTTCCTCTTGAGCTGCTTGATGCCCAGTTGTAGCCCGAGGTATTTACACGGAAAGGAGTCGATCTTCCATGATAAAGCGTTCCTGACCAGCTCCACATCATCCTCCTCAGATCTTATCAGAATTGCCGCAGACTTGGCATAATTTACTTTCAATCCCGATGCCACTCCAAATATGCCGAGCAAGTTCTTTACCAAATGCAAGTCCGGTCTGGTGGGCCTGATGTAGAGGACAACATCGTCCGCGTACAGGGAAAGTCTCTGCATCGGGCTACAGCCGGCGATAGGGCTGAGAAGCCCATGCTCATGCGCCTTGATGACTAGTGGTAAGGACATCCATGGCTATGATGAAGAGTAGGGGGGAGGCCGGGTCCCCTTGCCGAAGCCCCTTGGCATGCATGAACTTGGCACCGGCACATCCGTTGACCAATACTCGCGAGCTAGCAGAGGTAAGCAGGGTGCCAATCCATGAGATCCATCTCTCCGAGAACCCACGCGCGCGTAACACCTCGAAAAGAAAAGGCCATGATAGCGAGTCGAAAGCTTTAGAGATATCCAGCTTGAGCATTACTCCTTTGGCCTTCCTTTGGCGCAGGCGACGGGCCATTTCCGGACAAGCAAAAAGTTGTCGTGGATGCTCCTTCCTTTGATGAACGCCGATTGGTTAACATTGACAAGCTCTCCCATGCGAGGGCAGAGTCTATTCGCCAAGAGCTTGGAAGCCATCTTTGGGAGACTGTGCAAGGCATATGGGTCGATAGTCATTTGTCGTGTGGGTCTTCGGGGTTTTCGGAATCAGCGTGATCAAGGCCTGGTTCAGCCTTCTGAACCCTTTTCCATTTCCAATGAAAAGCTTGTGTAGCACCGCAATTAAGTCCGCCTTGACAATATCCCAGGCTTTTTGAAAGAAAAGGCCGATGAAACCGTCCGGTCCCGGCGCACGGTCCGCCGGCATGCCCTTGACAACCGCCCAAATTTCCTCCTCGCTAAATATCTGATCCTGCTCGGACAAGTCGAGCCTAGTCACACCGAGCGCATCCAGGTCCAAAGTGAACTCACGCGCGACATCCTTTCCGAGGACTGTTTTGTAGGCCTCATGGAAAGCCGCCTCCTTCCCACCTTTGTCCGTGACATGTGTCCATCCACCAAAAGGGACGAGGTGTAGTTCTTCATCCTCCTACCATTCGCAACCAAGTGGAACAGCTGTGTATTAGCATCGCCTTCTCTAAGCCAAGTGATGCGCGACCTTTGGCGAGATATAGTTCTTTCCAGCAAGGCCAGCCCAGCACGAGTTGTTTTAGGGATCTCCTGAGCCATCTCTCCTCGTCCGTGAGTAACCGGATCTCCTAAGTGCGGTCAAACCTCAGAATCACCAGGTTGGCGATGGCTATTTGCATCTTGATGTTGCCAACTCTCTTCTGGCCCCAAATCGCGAGCGCCTTAGCTGTATTCCTGAGAAGGGTGTCAAGTCTCCTGAATGGGTCCGTGATAGCCTCATCGCAAGTCCAAGCCTCCTGCACCACCTCCATGAATCCATCCATCTTCACCTAGAACTTCTCAAAGTGGAATCTCCTCCTAGGCCCCATGTGCTCGTCCAGGGCCAGGTGGAGGGGACAGTGATCGGAAATTGCCGTGGACAGCGCCTGGAGCAAGCAGTCGGGGTGGTCGATCTCCCAATCAATGGACACGAAGGCACGGTCAATCTTAGTCATCATTGGAGTCTGGCGCTCGTTACTCCACGTGTAGTTGCGTCCATGTAGGAAAAGCTCCTTGAGAGCGTTGTCGTCGACGAAATTTTTGAACCTCCTCATCATCCGCCTGTCAATCAATGAGTTGTTCTTATCGCCCGCATGGAGGATTAAGTTGAAGTCTCCGATGACCATCCATGGCCCTGGACACAGCAGTCTGCGCTCCGTCAATTCGTTTAGAAACTCAATTTCCTCGCTATCCTCCTGAGGACCGTAAACCACCGACAACCACCATGGTGTACCTCCCATGGGGGAGACGTATGTCGTGATGGAATGAGTGTCATTGACGTGGTTCATCAATTGCACCCTGGTGGAGTCCCAAGCAACGAAAATCCCTCCCCTAGTATCAGACGCCGGTAAATAGGTGTAGCCATCGTAATTAGGTCCCATACATTGCATGATCATATACTTGTCCACCCTTTCAAGCTTGGTCTCTAGGATACAACAAATCGCCACATGTAAAGAGTCTACAAATTCGCGTAGAGCCTTCCTCCTAGCTGGCCCATTTAGGCCACACACGTTCCAGCAAACTAACTCCATTCCTGTGTACGACATGGCCAAGATATCCTCCATGTCGACAGGCCCAACTGCGCCTATACCATGATCGGCGCCGTGCTCTCCAAGTCACCTCCTTGGTCGAGTGGTATCGCCTTCCCGAAGATCGCCGCGATCGCTCTCAACTGCGTCTCTTGGAGGGGCGAGTCAAACACCGTGCGAAGCTGGTCTAGCGCGTCCTCGGAGACCGCCAGGTCCTCAGTATCCAAGCCCAGGGCCTTAAGTAAAACCGCTTCAGCTGCCGACGCCTTAGACTTCCTATGTCCGATTGAGGATCCCGATCTGGTGGCGCGCCGCGGTGTGAACGGGTCCTGGCCGGCTCGGACCCCACGCAGCCCTTCGAATTCTTATCGGTTGGATTTTAATTTGCTAGGATTTCCAAATGAGAAAAGCCGAGGTAGGTTTGATAATCATTGGCCTTTCCTTTTCAACGTTGTCATAGACAGTCTAGATTTGCGAGAGGTTTCCATGATTGGAAGACAGTTCACTTGGGCGAACAGTCCTCCGGAATCGACATATGAGAAACTAGATCGCGTATTAATGGATACCGACTGAGAATCCAGATTCCCTCTGGTTTCTCTATGCGCTCTACCTCGTATAGAGGCTATCTCAGACCACGCACCCATCATTTTAACTACTGGATTGCCACGACCGCAACACAGACGCCAAGTTCAAGTTCGAACTGGGTTGGTTGCATCGGGATGGATTCCATGACATGGTCAAGAAGGTGTGGGATAAACCGGTTGCCGGGCTTACCCCAATACACAAATGGAACAACAAAATGCATGCTTTACGTAAGTTCCTTAGTGGTTGGGCTAGGCACACTGCGGGTATCCTCAAGCTTTGTCTTTCGTCTATCATTGATGAATTAGAAGCTTTGGCAGAGGTTAGACCTCTATCTGAGCATGAAATCGAGATCAAGAGTCATTTGAATGCACAGATAGCTAGCATGCTGCGTGAGGAGGAACTCAAATGGTGCCAACATAGTAACTCTCAATTTATCCTGAAAGGTGATTCGAATACTAGATTTTTTTCATGGAGTCGCCAATGACGGACGCCGGAAGAAAATTATGCATTCCCTACAACAGGATGGGGGCACGATTGAGGGGCATGAGCAACTTAAATCTTATATCACTAATTATTATAAAAATTTGTTCGGAGCCCCAGAGGAAGGAAATTTCTCAATGGATGAGTCCTGAACGGATGACATCCCCCATGTCTCTGATGAGAAAAATGGCCTTCTAACAGCCCCATACTCTGAGGAGGAAGTTAGAAAGGCGGTTTTCCTAATGGAGCACAACAAAGCCCCGGGTCCAGATGGCTTTCCCATTGAGTTCTATCAGAACTTCTGGGAAGTCATCAAGCCGGATCTCCTACTTTTGTTTAGCGAGCTACATGCTAGCCATCTAGAATTGTTTCGCTTAAACTTTGGTGAGATTATTTTATTACCTAAAGTTAATGAGGCTGAAAGGATACAACAATATGGACCTATTTGCCTCCTTAATGTTAGTTTTAAAATATTCATGAAGGTTGCGACTATTAGGCTAAATTCGGTTGCTGAACATGTGATTCGTCCTTCACAGACTGCTTTTATACAAGGAAGAAACATCCTAGATGGAGTTGTTATCCTTCATGAAACGGTCTATGAATTAGATCGGAAAAAGTTGAATGGGGTGGTACTCAAAATAGACCTTGAAAAAACGTATGACAAAGTCAAATGGCCATTTCTTCAAAAGACTCTCAGAATGAAAGGATATTCTGCAGAGTGGTGCGCTATGGTCCATAGCTTCGTTTCTGGAGGTAGTGTTGCTATTAAGGTTAATGATGACGTTGGACACTATTTCCAAACAAAGAAGGGATTGCGACAAGGTAACTCGGTATCGCCCATGCTATCCAATATAGTGGCAGATATGCTAGCGGTTATGATTGAGCGTGCCAAGGTTGATGGCCAAATTGATGGGGTAGTAAGTCATCTAGTTGATGGTGGCCTCTCTATACTTCAATATGCTGACGAAGATTCTATTCATGGATCATGACCTCGAGAAAGCGAGAAATCTGAAACTAATTTTATCAGCATTCGAGCAACTCTCAGGTCTGAAGATCAACTTTCATAGAAGTGAATTGTTTTGTTTTGGCGAGGCTCAAGACGAGGCCCACCTGTACATGAACTGTTCGGATGTGGGTTGGGCCAGTTTCCGATCACATATTTGGGGATACCGATACATTATAGGAGACTCACAAATGCTAAATGGAAACACGTCGAGGAGAGGTTGCGAAAAAGACTTAGCAGTTGGAAAGGTAAACTACTGTCTCTGGGTGGAAGATCGGTCCTCATAAACTCAGTACTAAGTAATATGGTACTATATATGATTTCCTTCTTCCAGTTGCCAAAAGGAGTTTTACATAGATTGGATTATTTCCGATCAAGATTCTTTTGGCAAGGAGATAGCAAGCGAAAGAAATATTGACTGGCTAAATGGAGTGTGGTTTGCCGTCCCAAAGACCAAGGCGGGTTGGGCATTCATGACCTTGAGGTTAAGAATAGGGCCCTCCTCGGCAAATGGTTATTTAAATTACTGACAGAAAATGGTGTATGGCAAACCTCCTGAGGAGGAAATATGTGGGCTCCAAGGCAGTATCTCAAGTATATTGGAAGCCTGGGGATTCTCACTTTTGGGCGGGTCTAATGGCTATGAAGAAATATTTCTTCTCCTATGGACCCTTCTCGATTAAGGACGGCTCGGAAATTAGATTCTGGGAGGACAAGTGGCTAGGAAATGCCACACTTCGGGAACAATATCCGGCTCTATACAATATTGTGCGTCACAAGGGCGATATTATTGCCACTGTAATGGAATCATTTCCGCCAAATGTGATGTTCAGAAGAGATTTAATTGGACCCAGACTCCAATCATGGTACATCCTACTTCAATGGTTGTCCACGGTTCATATGGGTCTGATGTATTTCGGTGGAACCTACAAGGGAATGGACAATTCTCAGTGGAGTCTATGTATAGAGCGTTAATCCAGTCTGATGTGCCAGTTGATAATAATAAGAAGATCTGGAAGATGAAGATACCTCTTAAGAATAAAATATTTGCATGGTATCTTCGTCGCAGAGTCATTCTTGCTAAAGATAACCTTATCAAGAGGAATTGGCATGGAAGTCTGCGATGTGTTTTTTGTCATCATGATGAGACAATAAAACATTTATTCTTCCAATGCAAATTGGCTCGGTCTATATGGCCAGTCATCTAGATAGCTTCTGGCTTGTATCCTCCTTGTAGTGTTGCTAATGTATTTGGCAACTGGTTACATGGGATTGATCATAGGTTTAGAACTCTTCTTAGGGTGGGAGCGCTTGCTGTTATTTGGTCGCTTTGGCTATGTAGAAATGATAAGATTTTTAACGATAAAAGTACTTCTCTAATGCAGGTTATCTACAGATGTACCGGGACTCTTCGTTTATGGTCCTCTCTACAACGCGTGGAGAATCGAGACCTATTTATGGAGGTGTGTACACGATTGGAGGATACGACGATGGATACTTTTATCCAACATGGGCGAAAACATGATCTTAGGATTGACCCACCTCCGCTTTAAGCGTTATACAGACTCTATCTTTGTATTCCACCTTTTTATTTTTTGTTCATGCGAGAGGACTTTGTTTAGCTGTGTGCATCTTAGTTATGCAGAGGCCGGGTGTAATGCTTAAACCTTTTAAGTAATGAAGCGCCCCTTTCTGAAAAACTTGCGAACGGTGTGCATTTAGGAATAGATCCAAGACCCAACGCCCACATGTCCCACTTTTTTGCACGGCGTGTCGTTTGGCCTTTGCCCTCTTTTTTTGTGCGAGTTCATGTCTGGTTTTTCCTAACAGGTACTCGCACAAGAATTAATTTTGAGTGAAAAATCGCATGCTTTACGTGGGATTGGAACTTAGGTCTCTAGAGTCCCACTAATCATCTCAACCCAAGGTGAGTGTTGTCCAATTGTTCAAAACTAACGCCTTTTGGCATTTTCTACTTTTCTTCTTAGTACAAGAAAGTCTTTTCCTTTTCTTCCCCTAGGTTTGTTTCATGCATCTATGTCGCACATTACATGGTGAAGGTAGGTTGATGTTTGACGGTGTTACGGCCAGCGGTGCCTTACCATACCGAAAGTTGGTCTTAGTAGGATGGCCTAAGGCCCCTAAGTCCATTTGTGCCCTAAGTCGTCAGCCCGGCATATGGGCCCAACAAGAGAAGGACCCGGAGGACTTGGAGTACACAATAAGGCGACCTGTGTCCAGGAGGACTCCTCTACGACCCTAATCGGCTAAGAACTTGTAAAGCTAGGGCCTATCATATATAAGCCCATGCATGGTTAGTCGATAGACAACGAACCCTAGAGTCTACACTCAATTCTAAGATCATTTGTGTAACTGACGATTATTCTTGATGCGCGTGTTTGGGCTAATGGGCTCCCTGGCGTGGGAGTTTGCAGCAAGTGGTAAGCCCTTCCACTACTGCAGGATGCTGCTAACGCGACACTACAATCAGAGGCCCTTCGACGAAACTGTGTGCGATGCAATAATCGCAAACGGTGGTGTAAAAAACCCGTCAAAAAGGTGCAAAACGTTTGCGATGGCGGATGCATCAAACACGGTTTAGATTTTAGTTGCGTGTGTGATCCAGGGCATACGGTTCAGTTCAATCAACTATTTGCGATGAGGAGGAACAAAAGAAACGGGCAGCCAGATGAAAAGGTGTGTGCGATATACAACATACGGTTCACTTAGATGAACTGTTTGTGATTAGGCAACACAAAAGAAACGGTCAGACAGATCAAGGTGTGTGCGATATACGGCATGCGGTTCACTCGGATGAATTGTTTGCTTTGAGCCAAGAGAACAAAAATGGTTCAATATAAACAAGATGTGTGTGATACGCGGCAAACAGGTATGTAATCGGAAACGTGTGGGAAGACCTATAACAACACAGACGATTCATGTTAACAAGCCGTGTGTGTTGTGAGCAAACGATTGCTGGTATACAATTGTGAGTGATTAATGAAAACTTCACCGACGGGTTCCATTGTTTAGTCCGTGTGCGATGTGATTTTCTTTGTCCGCACAACATCTACGCTCTGTCTACAGAGCATCAACATATATACTTAAAAAGACAACATATATTGCATAACCAAATTAGGCATACAATTACACAAGTTACTACACACATAACATTTCCACACACCAAAGTAAGCAATTACATGCATACTAAACTAGGAGAAACGAGGATCTAATCATCTACTTATTGCTGCGATGACGCTTTCCATTGCTCTGCTTCCGACTGGATCCCTGGCCATTTTGGGGAAGGAGGCACTTCCTCATGTCAACGATCCGCCTGTACATGTCGTAGCTCGTGTACGCCTCCTTGGCCGTGTACACGACGTGAGCTTTGTCGAGTATCTCCATCCAGGCCGAGTGCCAGGCACGCTTGTCCTTGCTGAAGGAATCCTTCATGTCTCTGTAGTAGAGGTCGATGATGGCCTCGGCGAGGTGAACCAGTGAGTCCTTCTCATGCTCCTTGCTCCCCCAGATCTTGTATTGGCCCTGGATATTGACAAGATTCTGGCAGGCGATGCCCGAATTCTCGAACGCCTTTACATCGTTGGTGATGTCCACCGTAGCGAACATGTAGTGGGGGCTATTGACAAACCTGGCGAAACGCTCGCAAGGCCTTGTGGCCAGGCAGTAGTGGTAGACCGGGTCGTTGGTGTACACCACTGAGAGGTCCGTGAATCTTCTGGGGGGTGTCCACCACGGCATGCATGGTGAACTGTTGCTCGTCATCGGCAGCCGCTTGGAGCGCCATTGGAGCTGCGTAGGATAACCTCTAAGAATTTCTCATGGTGGGTGTGCTTCTTGCAATGGTGGAGCACGATCGAAAGGTTGAAGAGACACAAGGGTTAAATGGCCGCTGTAATAAATGGGGGTCGGCCGGCCTGTAATCGTCATCGTCAAAGTTATACAGAAGGGTGATGATAGACACTCGAGTGCGATAATTAATTCTGCGCTCTACAGGGTGACGATGACATGTACCTAGGGTAGGGCAATAGACTTGATCTAAGCACCCTACCCAAGGATACTGCCTTACAGACAAGGACATTCAAAGGATAACAAATTCTACCGACTGAAATCATCGTAGGATGCAACTCACTCGACTGAGAGTTCCACTCGGTAGTCCCAATTCCATTCGACAAGGGGATACTCACTCGACCATATCAAAAACCACTCGGAGTATAGAAGAGCTAAAGTCACCCTGAATGACAACGGTCAGGCATTCACTCCGTAGTCTTGATGATCATTTATATGAATTTAATGCTGGCGTTACCAGTAACGTCCTATCTTTATGTACATTGAACCCTGTGTAACTGAGGGCCGGAGGGGTCTGGCGAACTCTATATAAGCCACCCCCTCCTCAGGCACAAGGGTTCACACCCCCTGTAACTTCACACATAATCCAATCGACCGAGCCTCCGGGCACCGAGACGTAGGGCTATTACTTCCTCAGAGAAGAGCCTGAACTCGTAAATCTTGCGTGCACAACCTCATCGTAGCTAGGATCTTGCCTTTCCATACATACCCCCTATTCTATTGTCAGGTTTATTCCCACGACAGTTGGCGCCCACCGTGGGGCAGGTGTCTTAGCGACTTTCCGGTGAGGTTGTGATTTTTTCCGATTCCCATCATCATGGTTTCCGGCGGTGGATTGGCTGAGGGCCGCGAGATCCGTCTCGACGCGCTCGTTTTCGTCGCCGACGACTCCGCCTGGCTCCAGGAGGCCCCCCTCGACGTCGAGACGCTCCCCGTCCGCGGGGCGACGCACTTTCACGCATGCGTTTGCGGCGTCCTTCTATGGCAGCCGTCGACCCAGTATCGGTCGGCTCCCGTGATGTCTTCACTCCCTGCTGTTCGCCGACGCAAGCGATCCGGTCGGTCACGGCTTCAGCGGTGGGTGAAACATGTGGTGATACGCCAGTCGGCCACCCCTCAAGTCGTGACAATCGAGCCCGACGAATCTCTCTACGGCCTGCTCGATCTGTCAACTGGCTCCGTCGAGACCCTTTCCGAGTGCGGCAGTAGCGATCCTGCGGTGGAAGTCCTGGTGGTCAACACGCCACATAGCCCACCCGGTTTTCGTCGCGACGATCCATCGCGTGTCCATGAGGAGTATCATCCCGAAGCCCTCACCTCACAGCAGAGGGAGGAACTTCACCGCCGCAACATGGAGCCGCTCCACGCACCCATCAATGGAGAAACCTTTGAGGCTCGGGCCTTGGAGGCGGCGCGCTTGGCCACTCTGGCTGAGCGCACTCGGCTGGAGAACCTTCAGCATGCACTCGATGAGCATGCTCGGCGGCAGATCCTTGAGTCCAGTCGACGGCAGCGGCAATTGTTCCCGCCTGAACCTCAGGTATACCGCACTCCAATTCAGAATCTTACAGCCGCTCCCCATATAGCAGAGTCTATTCAGCCGTCTCAGTCGGAGGCTGGAAGAGATTTGATGCAAATCAGAGCGTTGCTGCGGGCGGCAGGAGAGCAGAACACAACAGTATCTCAGTCGCATAATAGAATACACAACAGATCTGTGATGGCTGACACAGTTCAGTCGGCTCACAGCCCAAGATCGCCCCTACGGCGTGAGGGACGTGGGCATCGCCAAGGGCAGTACGTGGGTCGGAATCACGAGCAGTATGATCACCGACTCAACCGCGATGATCGCCGTCGAGTGCCTACACCTCCTCCGAGGAGTGGATCATATGTGCCCCGGCAATATGATGACATGCACCCGCACAGTGGTGAACGGAGGGTACCAGTCAACCCAAGAGAGCCAGGTTTTGATGCGAGGTCGATCCTCGTTCAAGGGCTGGTCAACAAGAATAGAGCGCACAGAGAAG
Source organism: Triticum aestivum (assembly GCF_018294505.1). Lineage (NCBI taxonomy): Eukaryota > Viridiplantae > Streptophyta > Magnoliopsida > Poales > Poaceae > Triticum > Triticum aestivum. The sequence goes on from NC_057802.1 coordinate 70,382,866, forward strand.
GACTTGACAGAGATCGTCCGACTGGCAGTAGAGTTCATGTTTCTGGTCCAGAATGTTTCAGCAGAACCATCAGAGCTGCTGAGATCCCTCCCAACTTCAGGTTGGAGATTGGAGTTAGTAAGTTTACCGGTGAGTCAAAGCCTGACACTTGGCTGGAGGACTACCGAGTGGCTGTGCAGATCGGTGGTGGTAATGATGAGGTGGCAATGAAGTATCTTCCTCTGATGTTGGAAGGTTCGGCCAGAGCATGGCTGAATCAGTTGGCCCCGGGCAGTATATTCAGTTGGGAGGAGCTAGCCCAAGTGTTTGTCAGAACTTTTGAGGGTACTTGCAAACGACCAGCAGGGTTGGCAGAATTGCAACATTGTGTACAAAAGCCGAATGAGACTTTGAGAGATTACATTTAGAGGTGGACCACTTTGCATCACACAGTGGAAAATGTATCTTAACATCAAGCAGTTTGCGCCTTCAAGGAGGGCGTTCGGTATCGAGAGCTTAACCTGAAATTCGGTCGGACGGGAGATATGTCTCTGACTCGGATGATGGAAATAGCCACTCGGTATGCTAATGGAGATGAAGAGGATCGACTCCGCAGTGGAAAGGGCAAACTAGTCGGCCAGGAGATCGGTGGAGGTAATTCCAATCGGAAGCAGAAACGCAAAGCTGGGCCTGCAGGACCTGGTGAAACTGCAGCCGTGATCCAAGGAAAATTTAGGGGAAAACCTAAGGGGCCCTGGACCCCCAAGAAGGTGAAAGATCAAGTAGGGAATGATGTGGTGGATTTGCCATGTCACATTCACACCAAGAAAGACGAAGAGGGGAATCTGATTTATCCCAAGCATACCACTCGACAGTGTCGACTCCTTATCCAGCAATTCCGAGAGAACAACCCAGTGAAAAAGAGAAGGAATCTGATAAGGATGAGGACAAAGAGGAGGATGACGGTTTCCCCAATGTCAATTCCACCTTGGTGATTTTTGCTGACATTGAGAGCAAAAGTCGACTGAAAGTCATAAACAGAGAAGTAAACATGGTTGCCCCGGCAACGTCGACATATTTGAAGTGGTCGCAAATAGCAATCACATTTGACTAGTCCGATCACCCCACACATGTTGCCACACTAGGGCGGCATGCGTTGGTAGTCGACCCAGTTGTTGGAGGAACTTGACTGACCAAAGTGTTGATGGATGGTGGCAGTGGTCTGAATATTCTTTACGCCGATACTCTGAAGGGAATGGGCATTCCGATGTCCAAGCTTAGTGAGAGCAACATGAGTTTCCACGGTGTTATTCCTGGAAAGAAAGCTGAATCACTCGGCCAGATCACTCTTGACGTGGTTTTCGGTGATTCAAAGAATTACCGTAAGGAAAAGTTGACATTTGAAGTGGTGGATTTTCAAAGTGCTTATCATGCTATTCTGGGCAGGCCCGCATACGCTCGTTTCATGGCTCGACCATGTTACGTGTATCTTAAGTTGAAAATGCCTGGTCCCAGAGGCGTGATCACAGTTACTGGTAATCGGCAGAAAGCAGAAGAGTGCCTCCAGAAGGGCTCAAAAATTGCTGATGAACAAATGGCAGCGGTTGAAATGCAGGAATGCCAGAAGAATGCAGATCCGAGTGATTTGTTGCGAGCCAAGAAACCCGCCTCAGATTCTGCATTTCAGTCGTCCGGTGAAACAAAGTCAGTTCATATTCACCCGACCGATCCCAATGCTGCTCCGACTCATATCTCAACGATGCTCGACAGCAAATAGGAAGAAGCGCTCATCCAGTTCCTCTGTGAGAACTGGAACATCTTTGCATGGAAACCTTTTGACATGCCAAGTGTACCCAGGGGACTAGCTGAGCACCGTTTGCGTGTCGATCCGAAAGCAAAACCCGTTAAAGAGCATCTCCGTCGGTCCGCCGTGGAGAAGAGAAAGGCAATCGGCGAGGAGGTGGCTCGGCTTCTGGCAGCTGAGTTCATCTGTGAAATTTACCACTCCGAGTGGCTCGCCAATGTTGTCATGGTTCCCAAGAAGGACGATTCACTTCGTATGTGCATAGATTTCAAGCATATCAATCGGGCCTGCCTGAAAGATCATTTCACTCTCCCCCGAATCGACCAGATTGTCGACTCAACTGCAGGGTGTGAGCGTTAGTCTTTTTTGGACGCATATTCCGGGTATCATTAGATCCGACTGTATGGACCCGATGAAATAAAAACAACCTTTATCACCCCCTTCGGGTGTTTCTGCTATGTTACCATGCCATTCGGTCTCAAGAATGCTGGCGCCACATTTATGAGGATGATTCAGAAGTGCCTGCTCACTCAAATCAGTCGGAATGTGGAAGCATATATGGATGACATCATGGTTAACTCACGTAAAGGCTCCGACCTGCTGACTGACCTTGCTGAAACCTTTGCCAACCTAAGGAGGTATGATATCAAGCTTAATCCGTCGAAATGCACGTTCGGAGTTCCGGGTGGAAAGTTACTCGGTTTCCTTGTTTCCGAACGAGGGATCGACGCAAACCTAGAGAAGGTTGGCGTCATCCTCCGAATGAAACGCCCTGTGCGTGTGCATGACGTTCAAAAGCTCACTGGTTGTTTGGCCGCTTTGAGTCGATTCATCTCTCGTCTCGGTGAGAAGGCATTGCCTCTTTACCGATTGATGAAAAAATCTGATAAGCTCGAGTGGACTCCTGAAGCTAACGCAGCGTTTGCAGAGCTCAAAAACCTGCTTTCCACCCAGCCGGTGCTCGCTACTCCAATCAGCAAAGAGCCTTTACTGCTTTATATTGCAGCCACTGGACAAGTTGTTAGTACAGTACTCATGGTCGAGCGGGAAGAAGAAGGTAAAGCCTATAAAGTTCAGCGCCCAGTGTATTATATTTCTGAAGTCTTGACTCCATCCAAGCAGAGATATCCACATTATCAGAAGCTTGTTTATGGAATCTACTTGACCACGAAGAAGGTTGCACATTATTTCTCAGATCATTCGATTACACTCATCAGCGACGCTCCATTGTCAGAAATTCTGAACAACAGAGATGCAACTGGTCGAGTGGCAAAATGGGCGATTGAACTCCTTCCATTGGATACCAAGTTTGAGGCAAAGAAAGCTATCAAATCCCAAGCAATAGCAGATTTTCTTGTCGAGTGGATTGAACAGCAGCTGCCGACTCAGATTCAGTCAGAACATTGGACTATGTTCTTTGACGGGTCCAAGATGTTGAATGGTTCAGGTGCTGGAGTAGTCTTGGTATCTCCATGAGGCGACAAGCTCAGTTATGTTCTCCAGATTCACTTTGACTCTTCCAACAATGAAGCCGAATATGAGGCACTTCTGTACGGGTTGCGTATGGCCATTTCACTCGGCGTTTGGCGCCTAATGGTCTACGGCGACTCTGATTTGGTGGTCAATCAAGTGATGAAGGAATGGGATGTGAGGAGTCCAGCAATGACTGGTTATTGCAATGCAGTGAGGAAATTGGAAAAGAAGTTTGAGGGGTTAGAGCTTCACCATATACCCCGACTGAAGAACCAGGCAACCGATGACCTGGCCAAGATAGGTTCCAAGAGGGAGCCCATTCCAGGCAATGTATTTTTGGAACATATTCACACACCATCCGTTCAAGAAGATCCCTTCACGGAAGAGCCCCCACAGCCTAAGAGCTCCACTGATCCGACTGAAGTTGAAATCCCAGCCGTGGTCGACTTGATCATGGAAGTTTTGGTCATCATTCCTGATTGGACAGTGTTGTATATTGCATATATTCTCAGGAAAGAACTCCCAGAGGATGAAGAAGAGGCTCGTCAGATCGTCCATCGATCCAAAGCCTTTACTGTGATGGGTGAAGGAAATATGCCCTAGAGGCAATAATAAAGTTATTATTTATTTCCTTATTCTCATGATAAATGTTTATTATTCATGCTAGAATTGTATTAACCGAAAACGTAATACATGTGTGAATACATAGACAAACAGAGTGCCACTAGTATGCCTCTACTTGACTAGCTCGTTGATCAAAGATGGTTATGTTTCCTAGCCATAGACATGAGTTGTCATCTGATTAACGGGATCACATCATTAGGAGAATGATGTGATTGACTTGACCCATTCCGTTAGCTTAGCACACGATCGTTTAGTATTCTGCTATTGCTTTCTTCATGACTTATACATGTTCCAATGACTATGAGATTATGCAACTCCCGTTTACCGGAGGAACACTTTGTGTGCTACCAAACGTCACAACATAACTGGGTGATTATAAAGGTGCTCTACAGGTGTCTCCGAAGCTACTTGTTGGGTTGGCGTATTTCGAGATTAGGATTTGTCACTCCGATTGTCGGAGAGGTATCTCTGGGCCCACTCGGTAATGCACATCACTATAAGCCTTGCAAGCATTGCAACTAATGAGTTAGTTGCGGGATGATGTATTACGGAACGAGTAAAGAGACTTGCCGGTAACGAGATTGAGCTAGGTATTGAGATACCGACGATCGAATCTCGGGCAAGTAACATACCGATGACAGAGGGAACAAACGTATGTTGTTATGCGGTTTGACCGATAAAGATCTTCGTAGAATATGTGGGAGCCAATATGAGCATCCAGGTTCCGCTATTGGTTATTGACCGGAGACGTGTCTCGGTCATGTCTACATAGTTCTCGAACCCGTAGGGTCCGCACGCTTAAAGTTTCGATGACAGTTATATTATGAGTTTATATGTTTTGATGTACCGAAGGTAGTTTGGAGTCCCGGATGTGATCACGGACATGACGAGGAGTCTCGAAATTGTCGAGACATGAAGATTGATATGTTGGACGACTATATTCGGACAACGGAATGGTTCCGGGGGTTATCGGATATATACCGGAGTACCGGGGGTTACCGGAACCCCCCGGGGGATTAATGGGCCTACATGGGCCTTAGTGGAGAAGAGGAGGGGCGGCCAAGGCAGGCCGCGCGCCCCCTCCCCCTCTAGTCCGAATTGGACAAGGAGGGGGGGGGGCGGCGCCCCCCTTTCCTTCTTCTCCTCCTCCTCTTTCCCCCTTCTCCTAATCCAACAAGGAAGGGAGGGAGTCCTACTCCCGGTGGGAGTAGGACTCCTCCTGGCGCGCCCCTCTCCTGGCCGGCCGCCTCTCCCCCTTGCTCCTTTATATACGGGGGCAGGGGGCACCCCATAGACACAACAATTGATCCCTTGGATCTCTTAGCCGTGTGCAGTGCCCCCCTCCACCATAATCCACCTCGATAATATCGTAGCGGTGCTTAGGCGAAGCCCTGCGTCAGTAGAACATCATCATCGTCACCACGCCGTCGTGCTGATGGAACTCTCCCCCAAAGCTCGGCTGGAGCGGAGTTCGAGGGACGTCATCGAGTTGAACGTGTGCTGAACTCGGATGTGCCGTGCGTTCGGTACTTGATCGGTCGGATGGTGAAGACGTACGACTACATCAACCGCGTTGTGCTAACGCTTCTGCTTTCGGTCTACGAGGGTACGTGGACAACACTCTCCCCTCTCGTTGCTATGCATCACCATGATCTTGCATGTGCATAGGAATTTTTTTGAAATTACTACGTTCCCCAACAGTGGCATCCGAGCCAGGTTTTATGCGTAGATGTCATATGCACGAGTAGAACACAAGTGAGTTGTGGGCGATATAAGTCATACTGCTTACCAGCATGTCATACTTTGGTTCGGCGGTATTGTTGGATGAAGCGGCCCGGACCGACATTACGCGTACGCTTACGCGAGACTGGTTCTACCGACGTGCTTTGCACACAGGTGGCTGGCGTGTGTCAGTTTCTCCAACTTTAGTTGAACCGAGTGTGGCTACGCCCGGTCCTTGCGAAGGTTAAAACATCACCAACTTGACAAACTATCGTTGTGGTTTTGATGCATAGGTAAGAACGGTTCTTGCTCAGCCCGTAGCAGCCACGTAAAATTTGCAACAACAAAGTAGAGGACGTCTAACTTGTTTTTGCAGGGCATGTTGTGATGTGATATGGTCAAGGCATGATGCTAAATTTTATTGTATGAGATGATCATGTTTTGTAACCGAGTTATCGGCAACTGGCAGGAGCCATATGGTTGTCGCTTTATTGTATGCAATGCAATCGCCCTGTAATGCTTTACTTTATCACTAAGCAGTAGCGATAGTCGTAGAAGCATAAGATTGGCGAGACGACAACGATGCTACGATGGAGATCAAGGTGTCGCGCCGGTGATGATGGTGATCATGGCGGTGCTTCGGAGATGGAGATCACAAGCACAAGATGATGATGGCCATATCATATCACTTATATTGATTGCATGTGATGTTTATCTTTTATGCATCTTATTCTGCTTAGATCAACGATAGCATTATAAGATGATCTCTCACTAAATTATCAAGGTATAAGTGTTCTCCCTGAGTATGCACCGTTGCGAAAGTTCTTCATGCTGAGACACCACGTGATGATCGGGTGTGATAGGCTCTACGTTCAAATACAACACGTGCAAAACAGTTGCACACGTGGAATACTCAGGTTAAACTTGACGAGCCTAGCATATAACAGAGATGGCCTCGGAACACTGAGACTGAAAGGGTGAGCGTGAATCATATAGTAGATATGATCAACATAGTGATGTTCACCATTGAAACTACTCCATCTCACGTGATGATCGGACATGGTTTAGTTGATTTGGATCACGTGATCACTTAGAGGATTAGAGGGATGTCTATCTAAGTGGGAGTTCTTAAGTAATATGATTAATTGAACTTTAATTTATCATGAACTTAGTCCTGGTAGTATTAGCATATCTATGTTGTAGATCAATAGCTCGCGTTTAGCTCCCCTGTTTTATTTTTGATATGTTCCTAGAGAAAACTAAGTTGAAAGATGTTAGTAGCAATGATGCGGATTGGACCCGTGATCTGAGGATTATCCTCATTGCTGCACAGAAGTATTATGTCCTTGATGCACCGCTAGGTGACGAACCTATTGCAGGAGCAGATGCAGACGTTATGAACGTTTGACAAAGCTCGGTATGATAACTACTTGATAGTTTAGTGCACCATGCTTTACGGCTTAGAACCGGGACTTCAAAAATGTTTTGAACACCACGGAGCATATAAGATGTTCCAAGAGTTGAAATTGGTATTTCATACTCATGCCCGTGTCAAGAGGTATGAGACCTCTCACAGTACTTTGCCTACAAGATGGAGGAGAATTGCTCAGCTAGTGAGCATGTGCTCAGAATGTCTGAGTACTACAATCACTTGAATCAAGTGGAAGTTAATCTTCCAGATAAGATAGTGATTGACAGAGTTCTCTAGTCACTATCACCAAGTTACTAGAACTTCGTGATGAACTATAATATGCAAGGGATAAACGGAAACGATTCCCAAGCTCTTCGTGATGCTGAAATCGATGAAGGTAGAAATCAAGAAAAGCATCAAGTGTTGATGGTTGACAAGAACACTAGTTTCAAGAAAAGGGCAAAGGGAAGAAGGGGAACTTCAAGAAGAACGGCAAGCAAGTTGCTACTCAAGTGAAGAAGCACAAGTTTGTACCTAAGCCTGAGACTAAGTGCTTCTACTGCAAAGGGACTGGTCACTGGAAGCGGAACTGCCCCAAGTATTTGGCGGATAAGAAGGATGGCAAAGTGAACAAAGGTATATTTGATATACAGACTATTGATGTGTATTTTACTAGTGTTCATAGCAACCCCTCGGTATTTGATACTGGTTCAGTTGCTAAGAGTAGTAACTCAAAACGGGAGTTGCAGAATGAACATAAACTAGTTAAGGGTGAAGTGACGATGTGTGTTGGAAGTAGTTCCAAGATTGATATGATCATCATCGCACACTCCCTATACTTTCGAGATTAGTGTTGAACCTAAATAAGTGTTATTTGGTGTTTGCGTTGAGCATGAATATGATTTGATCATGTTTATTGTAATACAGTTATTCATTTAAAGTCAGAGAATAATTGTTCTATTTACATGAATAAAACCTTCAATGGTCATACACCCAATGAAAATAGTTTGTTGAATCTCGATCATAGTGATACACATATTCATAATATTGAAGCCAAAAGATGCAAAGTTAATAATGATAGCCTTCAATTTGATGTTCTCTTCCTCCATCTTTCCAACTGATGCCACCTTCTGGTCGGTGAGTGCCGTTTTCTCTTCTACTGTTTTCTGTGCCGCTGCAAGGTCAAGATCCTTCTTCGCCAAAGCCTGGTTCATTTTCTCTGAAAGAAATAACGCTTGGTTCAGAGGAAGGAAATAATGCTCGGATGCAGAAAAGAGTCAGTCGACAAGATTTCCATACCGGCAGCATCATCCTTAGCCTTCTGCAAATTCGTCTTGGCCAACTCCAGATCAAGATTGAGCTAGATCTGCTTTTGCTCTAGGTCAGCAAACCGAGCTCCAAGTTCACAAGATTTCTGTGGTCAGAGGATAGTCAGTCGACAGGCGCAAAGTTTGGTTGCTTCCGAGCAATAAAGTAACAAGTTCAAAGAGTTCTAAGACTACTACCGAATCAAACATTCAACAGTAGTCTTGAGGACTACACCCAGTGGGTGCACTCAGCGTGCCCCCACTAGTTCGATTTTCAATTGATTTGGTCCGTCCAGTCGAAAAAAAGAGTGGTAAAGAAAGATATTACTTATCCTCAAACCATAGCCGACCGCTCGCAGTTGACTACGATCTCGGGGACTACACCCAGCGGGTGCACTCAGCGTGCCCCCACTGGTTCAGGTTTCACTCAACATGATCTGCTCAGACCGAGTGGGAAAATTCTGTTCAAAGACCCCCGCCGAATTAAACATTCGACGGCGGTCTCGGGGACTACACCCAGTGGGTGCACTCAGCGTGCCCCCACTGGTTCCAAGATTCAATCGACACAACCTAGTCGACTCAAGTGGAAAAACTATTCAGCAGAAATTGAAACACCCAGTGGGTGTACAGATGCAAAATGCAGACCAACAAGTAGAAGCACAATAAAGGTTTTCAGGTAGCATATCCTAACAGAACAAGCGACAAGCTAGAAGATCAGTCGGGAATCAGCTAACCTGGACATTAGCCTGGAGTGCTGAGCTGGCGTCATAAGCAGCTTGGCTAGCATCGCGAACCACTTTCATCTGCTCCATCATGATGCCTGCCTGGCGTATAGCTTCCTTGGCAGCACTCACTTGGTCCTCTGGGACGTGATGGGCGGTGAAAAGTGAAGACGGTGGATCAGCCGGAGCCTGTGCAGTCGACGTTGAAGGTTGTACACTTGACAATGGAATTACAAAAGTAACAGAAGCCTGGTTAGCATCTCCGGACTGCTGAACCACCAGTTCCGCCACTGGCGTCGACTGAGGCATCTTACTAGTTGATATTTTCCTGCTCAAAGTCCCGCTCCTCCTTCCCGTGGGCCTCAGTGTCACATCCTCATCGTCGTCTGGAAGTTCAATAACATTGGACGGAGCTACAAAAGAATCAATCACAAGCGTTCAGTCGACCGTCAAAATGGCTGATAAAGTAAAGACAAAATGGCAAGAGTTATACCCGCGTTGGAGGTGACTGCGTCTTCCATCTCTTCATTATCATCATGTTTGTAAATAGAAGTCCCAGAGGTAGCGGCATTGCAAATTTCAAAATTCACTCGGTCAAGCCTTCCGAGGTGAGTCGACCAAAGAACAATTCATGCTAAACTAAGAAGTCAAATTCAAAGATTACCCAGAAGCAAGGCCTTCCGAGGTTTTGTCGGCGTGACTTTGGGCTGCTTCAAAGCCTTCTCAGTTGGCACAGGAGAAGACATCCGAGTGCGCTTTGAAGTCTGTCCAGTCTGTGCAGTCGCTTTGCCATGGATAATTGATGGGTCATGGGTATGCTTGGATCGCCTTTCAGTGCGAGGGGGGAGTCGACTTCCTCACCACCGCTTGAGTCATCACTCTCATCATCTTCCCCTCCATCAGATTGCCAGTCACCGCTATCACCCCCGCTCGCCTCTCCCTCTGGCTCCTGCTCCTGCTCCCCGTTGGGCATCGAGTACATCTCGGTATAAATCTGCAAGACACAGAGTCGACCGGGTATCAGTCGGATTCAAAAGTAATCACATGTCAGAACAAAAAGACACTCGGAGGAAACAGTTAGACCTTGTCAGGTTCGTTGGTGTGGTCGAATGGAGGGACCCTCCTAGACCCACTGGGGTTGTCCTTGTTGCCGGTGATGCCCTGCAACCACTGCGCCACTGTCTCCTCATCGACTTCTTCCGGGTGGATTCGGGTGCTGTCCTCAATACTCGAGTACATCCACATTGGATGATCGCGGGCTTGGAGTGGGTACGTCGACTGAGGAATACCTCTAACAAGTCCATGCCAGTCACACCATCACGGACAAGTTGGACTACTCGATCAACCAGCATATTCACCTCCACTTTTTCAGCTGGAGTCACTTTCAAGGGGAAGGTTTCTAAACTCGATCCATGGAAAATGGAGGGAGGCCATTCTTGACTGTCCAGGAGTCGGCTGGTCCTTGCAGTAGAACTAGGTCGACTGCCAACCCCTGACTGACTCAGGAAGAATGATAGCTGGAAAAGTACTCTTACCCCTCATCTGGATTCCTGAACCTCCACACATCTGGATCACATGTGTCCTCTCGTCACTCGGATTAGCCTTTTTTACAGACCGAGAACGACAAGTGAAAATGTGCTTAAAGAGACCCCAGTGCGGATGACACCCCAGAAAGTTCTCGCACATGGACACGAATGCAGCAAGGTATGTGATAGTGTTGGGAGAAAAGTGATGAAGTTGGGCTCCAAAGAAATTCAGAAAACCCCGAAAAAAAGGATGTGGGGGCAAAGAGAAACCGCGGTCGACGTGAGTGGCGAGAAGCACACACTCACCCTCTTGCGGCTGCGGCTCAGTCTCGTCCTCCGGAAGCCGCCAGGAGCCATGGGGAATCAGTCCCCCCTCCACCAGATCCTCCAGGTCCTCCTGCTGGATCATGGAGCGAATCCATTTGCCCTGAATCCAGCCGGGCGGCAGGCCAGATCTCGACGACGACCCGCCCCGACTCGTCTTCTTGCCTTTCGCCTTTGCTGTCGCCTTATTCGCACGCTCCAGGGCCGCCGTCTTGTCCTTCGCCATCGCTACGGGTTGCGCTCGGGCTAGGCAGCGGCGTCGAGGGAGGAGTCGGACGCAGTGGAGAAGCAGAGGAAGAAGAAAGGAAATGGGGTGCATAGTGCAAAAGCACCGGCCCGAACGCCTTATATGGGCTTGCCCCCGAGTGACTGACTTGTGGGTCTGGGCAATCCTGTCAAATCCCGCAGTAGTTGCGCGCGCGATACATGGCGAAAAAGGTGGCGCGGGGATCGAGGCGCCCCTGCCTAATCCACTCCGATTACCACGGCCCTCTCCGCCCCGCGCGCTTCCGCAAATTTCGAATCTCGCGGGATCCGAAAACGGCAGAGCAGTCAATCAAGCCGGAGATTTTGTACCATATCAAACACTCAAAGTTTATCAGCAAAGTTCACTCGACAACCTCTGAATGGCTCAAGGCGACCAAAAATGAAGTCGAAGTTTTTGCATAGTTCTCCAATCCAAGTAAAATGCTTCCGAGAGCATGAAACTTGAGTCAGAACTATCTTCAACTCCATCTCCACTCGGACCCAGAACCATTCGGGGGCTAATGACGATGACATGTACCTAGGGTAGGGCAATAGACCTGATCTAAGCACCCTACCCAAGGATACTGCCTTATAGACAAGGACATTCAAAGGATAGCAAATTCTACCGACTGAAGTCATCGTAGGATGCAACTCACTCGACTGAGAGTTCCACTCGGTAGTCCCAATTCCATTCGACAAGGGGATACTCACTCAACCATATCAAAAACCACTCGGAGTATAGAAGATCTAAAGTCACCCTGAATGACAATGGTCAGGCGTTCACTCCGTAGTCTTGATGATCATTTATATGACTTTAATGCTGGCGTTACCAGTAACGTCCTATCTTTATGTACATTGAACCCTGTGTAACTGAGGGCCGGAGGGGTCTGGCGAACTCTATATAAGCCACCCCCTCCTCAGGCACAAGGGTTCGCACCCCCCTGCAACTTCACACATAATCCAATCGACCGAGCCTCTGGGCACCGAGACGTAGGGCTGTTACTTCCTCAGAGAAGAGCCTGAACTCGTAAATCTTGCGTGCACAACCTCATCGTAGCTAGGATCTTGCCTCTCCATACATACCCCCTATTCTATTGTCAGGTTTATTCCCACGACACAGGGCACACAGTTGAAGAAACCAACTGTGTGCAATAATGTCGAAGATCGCAGTCGAGTTAGCTATACAAATCGTGTGCTGTGAGACCGACAAGGTAAACAGATTCAGGAATGGTTAATAAAATCTAAGACTATTGCATATTAAGGTCAAAATAGTGCTACCAATATACGAGTCTCATACGATGCCATTTCAACGATTGTTCCACAAAAGCTCAAAATATTACAAGGTTCAAATTCCAGAGTTATATGGCTCAAATTCGAAGATTACAAGGTTCAAACTGATATTAGAAATGAAATTCAGCTCATCAGCTGCAAACGCTCGTGCTGATCCGCTGAACATGGATATCAGAGAGGTTCAAACTAATATTACCACTTGTAAGTCTGGTTTCGAAACCTCATAATTTTCGCAAAGGGGTCAGCCACTAAGAAGTCATGTATGGGGTTGACACGATGACTTCCGATTACTCTGTCATCTGAAGTTCCAAAATGAAATTCAGAATTTTTGGAGCCTATTCCATTCTGCCGCAGGCGCCGGCGCTGATCAACAAACCATTCATTTTTGCGAAATAAATGTAGGGAAAACCTCATTACCTTCAGCAACTTTGCTCTCAAAGCAAAGAACCTGGCGAATATAATCTCCTGTAAGGTCCCTCGGTAGGAGTTCAAAGTAATTTATGAGAGATGCAGATCTAGGCATTCGACGTGATTGTTATATTGTATCACATTATCCACCACTGGGCCTAATCTTATCTGCAAAAGAAGAAAACGTGTTAGTGCCTACATGCAGTTTTGAACACTACTACAGGCCTATTTGGTTTGCAGGATTTGTAAAATGCACTAACATGCCATCTTCGATCTGACATGATTAACATGGGCATTTGATTACAATGTAGAAAAATGTAGCCTTCTTCACAAGAGATTGGAGTGGATGAAAAGTTCCCTAAGAAAACTAGTACAGATGAATCCAAAGGAGAAATGCTTATGGATAGTAACCATATGGATCAAGCAACCAATATGGGGGGGACATGTATGTACTGAAATCCTCCAAAAGAATCCTTCAGAAATCGTAGTACATTTTCATTGTAAACTTGGAAAAAGGTGTCACAAATTGAACTCCCTTATGGTTAACATTTAGCAGGAAAGGAACATCACCTCGATATATAGCTTCTCCAGGCATGGAAAGCATCTCAGGAAACTGACAACTTGCTCTAGGTTGGGGCCGATAGATTCTAGTGCCAAGACCTTCACTGTGCGCAGTTTTGGGTCAAGCTTGTCGGAATCATTTTCTGGATGACAGACGAACAAACATCTTCAAAATTAGAAATAATGTTAATTTGTAGAAGGAGATGTAGAAGGCAGCTGTTGTACCTGATCGGGTGTGGATCCAATAACAAGTTCGGAGTATTTGTCAGACGAGCAGCCCACTACTGTCAATTTCGGCGCAGAAATGACATTGATTCTTGTTGGACCTTCTTGATCAACTACAAGTAATCTCTCAAGTGCAGGTGTGTCCTCAATGACAATACCGTGGTACACATCTTTTGATGTCTTCCTGCCACACCAACAACACACATAAATAGTCCGGAGAGTCATGGAGGTGATGTGGAAGCTACTCAACCCATTGATTGCCTGAAGACGAAGGTACTCGATTACAGTACAGCCACAGAGCAGGCGCTCCATGTCACCGTTGGGGAGGCAGACGACGACAAGCTCGAGGTGCTTCAGTCGTGGTAGAATAAGAGCAGGCGCGTCACTAGGGGGGATGGCAGTTCCTGAACTTGGTGACGCGTAGCGTGGGCGCGAGGCGGAGCGCGGGCGTTGACAGCGAACGCATATGCCCATCATCAAAAGTGAGCTCCTCAAGATGATCTAGGGCGGGGGATCAGAACCAGTCATCAAGCTTGGCTCGGTCCTTGCCGTTGGAACGGAACTTGCCCATTCTAAGGCCTCTGGTTGGGCCAAGGTGACTGCCGAGGATCTTGGAGAACGCATTCAAGCTTTTGCGATAGCCATGGCAGAGCTCATGGGTGTCGATGAGGTCGAGAGGGGTGGAGTTCCACAGGGGGCGCCACCGCCGGGAAAGGACGGTTGTCCGCGCCCCATATTTGATTGGGAGGAGGGAGATGATGACTGTCAACATATTATCGGGGAGGTTGCTGATGAAGTCTAGGCCTGCTGGAGTCGCTTGCGGTTCTTGCTCGCCCCGCCTCCGCTTGTTGGCAGGCCCGTTCTCCACCTCTGGAGTCTCCTTGGCAGCGGCACTTTCTGATAGAAGTGGGAGTACAGGGAATATTTAGTTAAAACAGGACAATAGAAAAGTGTATTGGTAACTAGAAGTTATTAGGTAGGAATATAGTAAGAAAATGGAATAACAATTGGTTGCTTAAATACTACACAATTCATTTAATATTGCTGGGTAAGTTAACATGCAGATACTTGAAAAGAAAACTTACTTCGAACAAAGTCTGGACGGATGATATCGTCGGGGAAGTTAGCATATATCTCATGACCAGGCCCTTTTATGTGTAGTGCAATTATAGTGCCAGCTTTCAGTACATAAAACTTAGAAATTTCTTTCGAAAGGCCAGTACAAAAATAGAAGTCACCACGTTCATCAAGTCTTATAGTAGCAACGATTGTAAATCCATGGTTTGTGTTCAGTATGACATCCCTGCAGTCTTGATTTATGTAAAGGGAAATATTGTGCACTACAGATTTTGTTGCATAGCAAGGGATGCGCTGCAGAAAATGGTAGGATTGTTAAAGAAAATATGGTAACATGCAAATATGGGCCCAAATTGAAAGAACTGTACAACAGTTGAAATCGAAGGACAAAAATCTATAATTAAACAGATAGGGTAAACATGATGTCATGGAAATATGAGAGTAATCTAAAGAATAATACATCATTAATTTTCCTAATATAGAAAGAAGAGGGAAAAAATCCCCTTTGACGTATATGGTGCATGTGGCACCTTTTATCCAAATGTAGCAATATTTAGAATATGTTCAGGAAAGTAGGCCATGCCAACCGGTTTAGGGTGAGATTGAACATACCACACGCATCCTCAAGTCATCTGGTACGGTGAGATGGAATGTCTGGCGGAGGCCGCAAGGTCCTGATGTTTCCGCGCACTGTACACTCTATGAACGGAAGAAAACCCTCAAATCAGCTCGAATAAAAATGAATTCACGGCGATTTTGGCCGGGTGATTAAAGGAGGCAGATGAACTGGGATAAGAGATGAGATAATATCTCATTAAATTAGTTACCTTGTTGTCCATGAGAAAGAACCCTCAGTACGGCAGATTCCCCAACCGAGCGGAGCTGGGTCGACCGCGAGCAGCGTAGAGAAACTCGATGGCGATAGGCAGCGGCAAGAGGAAGTGGCGAAATGCGGTGGGCTTTGCCAGCAGCCTAGCAGCGGCGGCAGGCGTCGGGCTAAGTGGTTACCGCCGCGATAGGCGGTGCCATGCATAGACACAGAGGAGCTTGTGCAGGTGTGAATGGGGACCGAAGGCGGGGTGAGGGTTTTTGTGACGAGGGGATGGTGAGGTTTTTTTCTTTTTTGAATTGGGTGGTGAGAGTTTTCTGTCCCACGAAGAATTTTGGAGGCAACGGTTTGCTAGAGCCAACCGTGTGTGATTAACGCAATAGGCAAAATGAAAGTCATTGCACACGGTTCCAATTTTGGGAACTGTGTGTGATTGATGTACTACCTACGTCCTGGTTTATTGGCCACCTTTGTAATTTGTACCAAATGTTGACCAAATATTTAACTAAGAAATGTTTATGCGTGTCACAAAAAATTATATCATTGAACACTATGCTCAAATACCCATCCAACGATATAATTTTTGCTGACCTGCACTAACATTTTGTCAGCTAAACCTTTGGTCAAAATTTAACACAAATTACAAAGGGGACCAATAAACCAAGACGGAGGTAGATTCCATCAACCAAACTGATTGCATCCATATCCCACAGTTAGACATAAGTAACATAGATTAAACATACTCAGACATAGATAATAAGCATACACGTACACAAACATAGTTCAACCATAAGTACATAGTTCAACCGTCATTAAGCATACTCAAGCGTACATAGTTCGATCCCACATCTCATCTCACATGCCGGCACAATCCTAAAGCTTCTCCAGGTACTCGGCGTACGCGTCGTGCGCCTCCCTGCAAGAATACTTCTGCCTGAAGGAGCCAACGGCCCGTCCTCTTGCATGCGCTAGAACACTTAGATATGTGTCATGATGCTTGTGGTTGCAAAATGGGCATCGATATCCGCCATTCCAGGTCCTAATACGCCTGTTATGCTTTCCCGAATAAAGCTCCCTCAAGATTTGCCTCTTCACTACTGCAGGATGCTGCTAACGCGACACTACGACCAGAGACCCTTCGATGAAACTATGTGTGATGCAATAATCGCAAACAGTGGTGTAAAAAAACCGTCAAAAAAGGTGCAAATCATTTATGATGGCGGATGCATCAAACACGGTTCAGACTTTAGTTGTGTGTGCGATGCAGGGCATACGGTTCAGTTCAATTAACTGTTTGCGATGAGGAGAAACAAAAGAAATGGGCAGCCAGATGAAGGTGTGTGCGATATACAGCATACGGTTCACTCGAATGAACTGTTTGTGATTAGGCAACACAAAAGAAATGGTCAGCCAGATCAAGGGGTGTGCGATATACGGCATGCGGTTCACTCGGATGAACTTTTTGCGTTGAGACAAGAGAAGAGAAATGGTTCAACTTAACAAGATGTGTGTGATACGCGGCAAACAGGTCTGTAATCGGAAACGTGTGCGAAGATCGATAACAACACAGACGATTGCTGCTAACAAGCCGTGTGTGTTGTGACCAAACGATTGCTGGTATACAATTGTGAGTGATTGATGAAAACATCACCGACGGGTTCCCCAGTATGGTCCGTGTGCAATGTCATTGCACACAGAACAACAACATATGTACTTATAACTTAACTTGATTCCATAGACAGATTGAACATCCAATTACATATGTGGCTAGTACACACATGACCTTTGCACACACCAAAGTACGTTCCAAAATGCCTAGGAAACTCAAATAATGTATAAAAAGGCAAAACAAACCGTGAATAATTTCATATTTTTAGGACGATGCTACTATAGTTGCATGTTGCCTCTGTAAAATAAATCAAGGCGGGAAGAGACAGCGTATGTCATTTCGCACACATAGGTGACAAGGTCCCTCTCGGAACCATGAGCCTTTTTGAGAGAAGCTCCGGTTTGTATGTACCAAAACTTGTCCCAAATTGGACTAATTTTTTACCACAACATGTTGGTGTATGTCATAACACCATGGCAAGTTTCATGATTTTGAGGCGAGTTTTGGATTTACAGTAATTTTAAAACCAGGTTTCTCAATGTTTACTGTCGAGTCAGCACCGCCCTAGATAGGCTTTTCCCTCGTGGGTCCCAAATGACAAATCCAAATCTGTCACTACCATGCAACTTTTCTTATTAAGAATTACAACCCATTTGGTGTGCTAGCTGAAAATAAGTTTGTGGGTGCTGGTGGGCGCTAAGAACTTGCGGGTTCTGTAATGAACAAAGATCTCAAGGATCCCGCAAGAGTGATGTTCTTTCCCTATGTTGTGAATGCTTATAATATTTATGTCTTAATTAAAGAAATGGCAAGCCATTGGCCCAGTATGAAAGAAAATATGGGTCAAAACCGAGTTGAAAAGGGAAACAATATCTAACTCCAGCTTACAAATAGTACAAAAGCACGAGGATTAATTGCTCATTAGGTTTAGACAAAATCCAGATTGAACAGGACAATGACATCTAACTCAACCAAAGTTTTCGGCAGTCACAATCAAATGGATCGGTCTGATCCATAAAATCAAGATCCCCGGCTAGAAATTCTACTGGTACATGATGACAAGCTGTTGTAAATAGAAGCCGAGCACGATCAGAAGCCCTTAGGTCCACCTAAAACTTCTTTTTATGTTGTTCAACACTTGCAATCGTAAGAAATTTCTTGTTGAAAAAATTAATCCTCACGGACAATAGTGCCCTCGCATTCAACATGAAGAATGTGACAAAGCTAGTGTTTGCATTGTTGGATGCATATCCTTCCAGTGTTACTATCTTCAAACAAATGTCATGAGATCTGAGAAAATCCCGGTGCTTCTTGTACCATCGATTGGTTATACCTTTTTCTCCATGTGTTAGTGCCTAAATAGAGATGAAGATTGAAAATAGTTAATGTCTAAAAAAGATTATGTTGAAAGAGCGATAGCTGAATGATTAATTATAGTGCATTATATATGGTGTCGGTGGGAACGACACCTATGGGGTCACTGGGATCCCTTCTACGCTCGGCGGGCGCGAGGTTGTGCAAAGAGCAGGTCTGACAGGAAGCACACGGGTCGTTTACCCAGGTTCGGACCGCGAAGATGCGTAATACCCTAGTCCTGCTTTGGTGGATGTATTGAGTGTTCTTGTGTTCTTGAGCTAGCTACGGGGTGTAACTTGCCCAAAAAAGCCGATCCCTCTCCTGGTCGCCTCGGGCCTCCTTTTATAGGAAAAAGGGGTTGCCACAGTGGCACACATGAGGTGGAAAGGTCTACAGTCGATAAGCTCATCCTTTGGGACCGTCGGACAAACGCATTTAATGCGCTGCCGACATGTCCCACTTGCTTTATCAGGGACGCCAAGGAAGCACGTCCCAGCTGTCGCCGCCTCGCCTGGCCTCGACACGCGTCCGAGCTGATGAGGCATCGCGGTGCCATGTTGGCTGGCTGCTGGGCTGGCGCGGTGGTGGAGCCTTTATGAAGGGCCGCATGCCACCACACAGGTGCTTGCTGAGTCGGTGTAGAGGCCGCCCATCGCCACGCAGGTGCCTGCCCAGCTGGTTGAGGTAGCAGCTGCTTGGGGACGGTGGTGGAGTCTTGGCCGGCGCGGGCCTGGCAGTGGCCCTGCTGATGCCCTCGGCAAGGGTATTGCCGGGGGCTCGGCAAGGGTCTTGCCGTGGCGTTGCAGTTGTCCCCGGCAAGGGTCTTGCCGGGGGTCTCATGGATTTCTTTGGCTAGGATCCCGCTGAGGGTCGCCGTCTTCTGGTCCTCATCTGATCTCACATGTTTATGATCTTGACGAAGATCTGCATGCCACCACAGAGGCACCTCTCGAGCCTTGGTCCTAACGTAGTTGGTTGGGTTGGAATCCGTGGGCTCAAGGGTGGCTTGCTCCGCTGGCATCGAGCAGGCTGCCCCGGCAAGGCTCTTGCCGATGCTGTGGAGGCTGCCTCGACAAGGATCTTGCCGAGGGAGTCTACCTCGCCCTCTTGTCCTCCTGTGTTTCTGGTCTTGGCGTTGCCTTGGTTGTCTTGTGCTTTGGCTTCTCTCCGGCTTCCCTCCTCTACCCTGCTAAGCGTGGCCGTGGCACGTGGCTCTGACTGCCCATGCACAAGTAAAGGGGTCAAAAGGAGAGCCCCTACTTTTGTACACCGACAGGAGCCCCCGGGTCTGGGCCACACATAAGCGCGACGCGTTGTTGGGCCAGGCCCAGAACGGTGCGCGGGCAGGTGGTGCGGATTTCCACCGTAGTAACTGTTTTGTCCGCTTCGCTTCCCCACGACCCGCGTTGAACGCGCGACGTGGAGGGTCGTGTGTGACGTGGGGGTCATGCGTGGGGCGGTTCCCGCATGCATGCGTCACATCGTGGTAAAGAGGTGGCTCGCGCCTTCCCCATAAAAAGAGGGAGGCGCGGAGGCGCGGCTCATTTACTGAGTGGACTCGGGTCGCGGTCTTCAAGGCGCCCACGCCCCATGATCACGGGGCGGGGAACGGTCGCCTCACCCGTCCTCTTGATCCTGATCGCTCGCCACGCATCCTCCATGCAGGTGGCAGGCGGTGGAGGCGGGAAACCGGGCCGTCGCTGATTGGGGTAGCGGGTTGGTCCTGATTCCCTGCGCCTCCGATGGCTGGATTGGCTGAGTGGGGCCGCAGAGCCTCGACCCCGCCCCTTTATAAGGAGTGGGAGGGGGATGTCATCCCACATTTTCTCAGCATCCATCCTCTTCCACCTTCGCTCCTTTCTTCCACCCGCCATGGCGAGAGGGGGTGCTGGGCCTTTCCTTGTTGGAGTAGGAGAGAAGGAAAGAGGGGGAGAGGGAGAAGGAAAAGGGGGCCGCACCCCTTGTCCAATTCGGACCAGAGGGGGGGGGTGCGTGCCTCCTTCCTTTTGGCCTCTCTCCTCTATTCCCGTATGGCCCAATAAGGCCCAATACTTCTCCCCGGCGAATTCCCGTAACTCTCCCGTACTCCGATAAATACCCGAATCACTCGGAACCTTTCCGAAGTCCGAATATAGTCGTCCAATATATCGATCTTTACATCTCGGCCATTTCGAGACTTCTCGTCATGTCCCCGATCTCATCGGGGACTCCGAACTACCTTCGGTACATCAAAACACATAAACTCATAATATAACCGTCATCGAACTTTAAGCGTGCGTGCCCTACGGGTTCGAGAACTATGTAGACATGACCGAGACACGTCTCCGGTCAATAACCAATAGCGGAACCTGAATGCTCATATTGGCTCTCACATATTCTACGAAGATCTTTATCGGTCGGACCGCATAACAACATACGTTGTTCCCTTTGTCATCGGTATGTTACTTGCCCGAGATTCGATCGTCGGTATCTCAATACCTAGTTCAATCTCGTTACCGGCAAGTCTCTTTACTCGTTTCGTAATACATCATCCCGCAACTAACTCATTAGTTGCAATGCTTGCAAGGCTTAAGTTATGTGCATTACCGAGTGGGCCCAGAGATACCTCTCCGACAATCGGAGTGACAAATCCTAATCTCGAAATACACCAACCCAACAAGTACCTTCGGAGGCACCTGTAGAGCACCTTTATAATCACCCAGTTACGTTGTGACGTTTGGTAGCACACAAAGTGTTCCTCCGGTAAACGGGAGTTGCATAATCTCATAGTCATAGGAACATGTATAAGTCATGAAGAAAGCAATAGCAACATACTAAACGATCAAGTGCTAAGCTAACGGAATGGGTCAAGTCAATCACATCATTCTCCTAATGATGTGATCCCGTTAATCAAATGACAACTCATGTTTATGGTTAGGAAACATAACCATCTTCGATTAACGAGCTAGTCAAGTAGAGGCATACTAGTGACACTCTGTTTGTAAATGTATTCACACATGTATTATGTTTCCGGTTAATACAATTCTAGCATGAATAATAAACATTTATCATGATGTAAGGAAATAAATAATAACTTTATTATTGCCTCTAGGGCATATTTCCTTCAGTCTCCCACTTGCACTAGAGTCAATAATCTAGTTCACATCGCCATGTGATTCAACACCAATAATTCACATCACCATGTGATTAACACCCATAGTTCACATCGTCATGTGACCAACACCCAAAGGGTTTACTAGAGTAAATAATCTAGTTCACATCGCTATGTGATTAACACCCAAAGAGTACTAAGGTGTGATCATGTTTTGCTTGTGAGATAATTTTAGTCAACGGGTCTGTCACATTCAGATCCGTAAGTATTTTGCAAATTTCTATGTCTACAATGCTCTGCACGGAGCTACTCTAGCTAATTGCTCCCACTTTCAATATGTATCTAGGCTGAGACTTAGAGTCATCTAGATTAGTGTCAAAACTTGCATCGACGTAACCCTTTATGACAAACCTTTTATCACTTCCATAATCGAGAAACATATCCTTATTCCACTAAGGATAATTTTGACCGCTGTCCAGTGATCTACTCCTAGATCACTATTGTACTCCCTTGCCAAACTGAGTGGTAGGGTATACAATAGATCTAGTACACAACATGGCATACTTTGTAGAACCTATGGCTGAGGCATAGGGAATGACTTTCATTCTCTTTCTATCTTCTGCCGTGGTCGGGTTTTGAGTCTTACTCAATTTCACACCTTGTAACACAGGCAAGAACTCTTTCTTTGACTGTTCCATTTTGAACTACTTCAAAATCTTGTCAAGGTATGTACTCATTGAAAAAACTTATCAAGCGTCTTGATCTATCTCTATAGATCTTGATGCTCAATATGTAAGCAGCTTCACCGAGGTCCTTCTTTGAAAAACCCCTTTCAAATACTCCTTTATGCTTTGTAGAATAATTCTACATTATTTTCGATCAACAATATGTCATTCACATATACTTATCAGAAATGCTGTAGTGCTCCCACTCACTTTCTTGTAAATACAGGCTTCACCGCAAGTCTGTATAAAACTATATGCTTTGATCAACTTATCAAAGCGTATATTCCAACTCTGAGATGCTTGCACCAGTCCATAGATAGATCGCTGGAGCTTGCACATTTTGTTAGCACCTTTAGGATTGACAAAACCTTCTGGTTGCATCATATACAACTCTTCTTTAATAAATCCATTAAGGAATGCAATTTTATTTATCCATTTGCTAGATTTCATAAAATGCGGCAATTGCTAACATGATTCGGAAAGACTTAAGCATAGATACGAGTGAGAAACTCTCATCGTAGTCAACACCTTGAACTTGTCGAAAACCTTTTTGCGACAATTCTAGCTTTGTAGATAGTAACACTACTATCAGCGTCCGTCTTCCTCTTGAAGATCCATTTATTTTCTATGGCTTGCCGATCACCGGGCAAGTCAACCAAAGTCCGCACTTTGTTCTCATACATGGATCCCATCTCAGATTTCATGGCCTCAAGCCATTTTGCGGAATCTGGGCTCACCATCGCTTCTTCATAGTTCGTAGGTTTGTCATGGTCTAGTAACATGACCTCCAGAACATGATTACCGTACCACTCTGGTGCGGATCTTACTCTGGTTGACCTACGAGGTTCAGTAATAACTTGATCTAAAGTTCCATGATCATCATCATTAACTTCCTCACTAATTGGTATAGGCATCGCAGAAAATGGTTTCTGCGATGAACTACTTTCCAATAAGGGAGCAGGTACAATTACCTCATCAAGTTCTACTTTCCTCCCACTCACTTCTTTCGAGAGAAACTCCTTCTCCAGAAAAATTCCGAATTTAGCAACAAAAGTCTTGCCTTCGGATCTGTGATAGAAGGTGTACCCAACAGTCTCCTTTGGGTATCCTATGAAGACATATTTCTCTGATTTGGGTTTGAGATTATCAGGATGAAACTTTTTCATATAAGAATCACAACCCCAAACTTTAAGAAACGACAATTTGGTTTCTTGCCAAACCACAGTTCATATTGTGTCGTCTCAACGGACTTAGATGGTGCCCTTTTTAACGTGGATGCAGCTGTGTTTAATGCATAACCCCAAAACGATAGTGGTAAATCTGTAAGAGACATCATAGATTGCACCATATCTAATAAAGTACGGTTACGATGTTCGGACACACCATTACACTGTGGTGTTCCAGGTGGCGTGAGCAGTCAAACTATTTCACATTGTTTTAACTGAAGACCAAACTCATAACTCAAATACTCTTCTCCATGATCAGATCGTAGAAACTTTATTTTCTTGTTACGATGATTTTCCACTTCACTCTGAAATTATATGAACTTTTCAAATGTTTCAGACTTCTGTTTCATTAAGTAGATATACCCATATCTGCTCAAATCATCTGTGAAGGTCAGAAAATAATGATACCCGCTACAAGCCTCAATATTCATCGGACCACATACATCAGTATGTATGATTTCCAACAAATCTGTTGCTTGCTCCATTGTTCCAGAGAACGGCGTTTTAGTCATCTTGCCCAAGAGGCATGGTTCGCAAGCATCAAGTGATTCATAATCAAGTGATTCCAAAATCCCATCAGCATGGAGTTTCTTCATGCGCTTTACACCAATATGACCTAAACGGCAGTGCCACAAATAAGTTGCACTATCATTATTAACTTTGCATCTTTTGGCTTCAATATTATGAATATGTGTATCACTACGATCGAGATCCAACAAACCATTTTCATTGGGTGTATGACCATAGAAGGTTTTATTCATGTAAATAAAACAACAATTATTCTCTAACTTAAATGAATAACCATATTGCAATAAATATGATCAAATCATATTCATGCTCAACGCAAACACCAAATAACACTTATTTAGGTTCAACACTAATCCCGAAAGTGTAGGGAGCGTGCGATGATGATCATATCAATCTTGGAACCACTTCCAACACACATCGTCACTTCACCCTTAACTAGTCTCTGTTCATTCCGCAGCTCCTGTTTCGAGTTACTACTCTTAGTAAATGAACCAGTATCAAATACCGAGGGGTTGCTACGAACACTAGTAAAATACACATCAATAATCTGTATATCAAATATACCTTTGTTCACTTTGCCATCCTTCTTATCCGCCAAATACTTGGGGCAGTTCCGCTTCCAGTGACCAGTCCCTTTGCAATAGAAGCACTTAGTCTCAGGCTTAGGACCAGACTTGGGCTTCTTCACTTGAGCAGCAACTTGCTTGCCGTTCTTCTTGAAGTTCCCCTTCTTCCCTTTGCCCTTTTCTTGAAACTAGTGGTCTCGTCAACCATCAACACTTGATGTTTTTCTTGATTTCTACCTTCGTCGATTTCAGCATCACGAAGAGCTTGGGAATTGTTTCTGTTATTCCTTGCATATTATAGTTCATCACGAAGTTCTACTAACTTGGTGATGGTGACTAGAGAATTCTGTCAATCACTATCTTATCTGGAAGATTAACTCCCACTTGATTCAAGCGATTGTAGTACCCGGACAATCTGAGCACGTGCTCACTGCTTGAGCTATTCTCCTCCATCTTTTAGCTGTAGAACTTGTTGGAGATTTCATATCTCTCAACTCGGGTATTTGCTTGAAATATTAACTTCAACTCCTGGAACATCTCATATGGTCCATGACGTTCAAAACGTCTTTGAAGTCCCGATTCTAAGCCGTTAAGCATGGTGCACTAAACTATCAAGTAGTCATCATATTGAGCTAGCCAAACGTTCATAACGTCTGCATATGCTCCTGCAATAGGTCTGTCACCTAGCGGTGCATCAAGGACATAATTCTTCTGTGCAGCAATGAGGATAAACCTCAAATCACGGACCCAGTCCGCATCATTGCTACTATCATCTTTCAACTTAGTTTTCTCTAGGAACATATATAAAACATAGGGAAGCAACAACGTGAGCTATTGATCTACAACATAGATATGCTAATACTACCAGGACTAAGTTCATGATAAATTAAAGTTCAATTAATCATATTACTTAAGAACTCCCACTTAGATAGACATCCCTCTAATCCTCTAAGTGATCACGTGATCCATATCAACTAAACCATGTCCGATCATCACGTGAGATGGAGTAGTTTCAACGGTGAACATCACTATGTTGATCATATCCACTATATGATTCACGCTCGACCTTTCGGTCTCCGTGTTCCGAGGCCATATCTGTTATATGCTAGGCTCGTCAAGCTTAACCTGAGTATTCCGCGTGTGCAACTGTTTTGCACCCGTTGTATTTGAACGTAGAGCCTATCACACCCGATCATCACGTGGTGTCTCAGCACGAAGAACTTTCGCAATGGTGCATACTCAGGGAGAACACTTATACTTTGATAATTTAGTGAGGGATCGTCTTATAATGCTACCGTCAATCAAACCAAGATAAGATGCATAAAAGATAAACATCACATGCAATCAATATAAGTGATATGATATGGCCATCATCATCTTGTGCTTGTGATCTCCATCTCCGAAGCACCGTCATGATCACCATCATCACCGGCGCGACACCTTGATCTCCATCGTAGCATCGTTGTCGTCTCGCCAATCTTATGCTTCTACGACTATCGCTACCGCTTAGTGATTAAGTAAAGCATTACAGGGCGATTGCATTGCATACAATAAAGCGACAACCATATGGCTCCTGCCAGTTGCCGATAACTCGGTTATAAAACATGATCATCTCATACAATAGAATTTAGCATCATGTCTTGACCATATCACATCACAACATGCCCTACAAAAACAAGTTAGACGTCCTCTACTTTGTTGTTGCAAGTTTTACGTGGCTGCTACTGGGCTTAGCAAGAACCGTTCTTACCTACGCATCAAAACCACAACGATAGTTTGTCAAGTTGGTGCTGTTTTAACCTCCGCAAGGACCGGGTGTAGCCACACTCGGTTCAACTAAAGTTGGAGAAACTGACACCCGTCAGCCACCTCTGTGCAAAGCACGTCGGAAGAACCAGTCTCACGTAAGCGTACGTGTAATGTCAGTCCGGGCCGCTTCATCCAACAATACCGCCGAACCAAAGTATGACATGCTGGTAAGCAGTATGACTTATATCGCCCACAACTCACTTGTGTTCTACTCGTGCATATAACATCAACGCATAAAACCTGGCTCGGATGCCACTGTTGGGGAACGTAGTAATTTCAAAAATTTCCTACGCACACACAGGATCATGGTGATGCGTAGCAGCGAGAGGGGAGAGTGTTGTCCATGTACCCTCGTAGACCGAAAGCGGAAGCGTTAGCACAACGCGGTTGACGTAGTCGTACGTCTTCACGATCCGACCGATCAAGTACCGAACGCACGGCACCTCCGAGTTCAGCACACGTTCAACTCGATGACGTCCCTCGAACTCCGATCCGGCCGAGCTTTGAGGGAGAGTTCCGTCAGCATGACAGCGTGGTGACGATGATGATGTTCTACCGACGCAGGGCTTCGCCTAAGCACCACTACAGTATCATCGAGGTGAACTATGGTGGACGGGGGCACCGCACACGGCTAAAAGATCAAACGATCAATTGTTGTGTCTATGGGGTGCCCCCTGCCCCCGTATATAAAGGAGCAAGGGGGGAGGCGGCCGACCAAGGAGGAGGGCGCGCCAAGGGGGGAGTCCTACTCCCACCGGGAGTAGGACTCCTCCTTTCCTTGTTGGAGTAGGAGAGAAGGAAAGAGGGGGAGAGGGAGAAGGAAAACGGGGCTGCACCCCTTGTCCAATTCGGACCACGGGGGGGGGGGGTGCGCGTCTCCTTCCTTTTGGCCTCTCTCCTCTATTCCCGTATGGCCCAATAAGGCCCAATACTTCTCCCCGGCGAATTCCCGTAACTCTCCGGTACTCCGATAAATACCCGAATCACTCGGAACCTTTCCAAAGTCCGAATATAGTCGTCCAATATATCGATCTTTGCATCTCGGCCATTTCGAGACTCCTCGTCATGTCCCCGATCTCATCCGGGACTCCGAACTACCTTCGGTACATCAAAACACATAAACTCATAATATAACCGTTATCGAAGTTTAATCGTGCGGACCCTACGGGTTCGAGAACTATGTAGACATGACCGAGACACGTCTTCGGTCAATAACCAATAGCGGAACCTGGATGCTCATATTGGCTCCCACATATTCTACGAAGATCTTTATCGGTCAGACCGCATAACAACATACGTTGTTCCCTTTGTCATCGGTATGTTACTTGCCCGAGATTCGATCGTCGGTATCTCAATACCTAGTTCAATCTCGTTACCGGCAAGTCTCTTTACTCGTTCCGTAATACATCATCCCGCAACTAACTCATTAGTTGCAATGCTTGCAAGGCTTAAGTTATGTGCATTACCGAGTGGGCCCAGGGATACCTCTCCGACAATCGGAGTGACAAATCCTAATCTCGAAATACACCAACCCAACAAGTACCTTCGGAGACACCTGTAGAGCACCTTTATAATCACCCAGTTACGTTGTGACGTTTGGTAGCACACAAAGTGTTCCTCCGGTAAACGAGAGTTGCATAATCTCATAGTCATAGGAACATGTATAAGTCATGAAGAAAGCAATAGCAACATACTAAACGATCAAGTGCTAAGCTAACGGAATGGGTCAAGTCAATCACATCATTCTCCTAATGATGTGATCCCGTTAATCAAATGACAACTCATGTTTATGGTTAGGAAACATAACCATCTTCGATTAACGAGCTAGTCAAGTAGAGGCATACTAGTGACACTCTGTTTGTCTATGTATTCACACATGTATTATGTTTCCGGTTAATACAATTCTAGCATGAATAATAAACATTTATCATGATATAAGGAAATAAATAATAACTTTATTATTGCCTCTAGGACATATTTCCTTCAGCCATAATGGTGTACAACCCCAGATATGAAGTCTATCACTGGTCCGGATTCAGCCGTTTTGACTGGTTTGGCTTCTATCCATTTGGTGAATTTATCCACCATGACCAATAAGTATTATGGCTTCCCCCTTTGAGGGGTCCGACCATATCAAACCCCCAGACCGCAAAGGGCCAAGTAATGGGGATTGTCTGGAGAGCGGTAGGCGGCATATGGCTTTGGTTTCCAAAAAGCTAGCAACCGACGCAACGTTGAACAAGGTCCTGTGCGTCTGCTCGGGCGGTCGGCCAATAGAAACCTGTACGGAAGGCCTTGCTTACAAGGGCCCGGGCTACGGCGTGGTGGCCGCCGAGTCCAGCATGGATTTCTGCCAAAAGCTTCCGCCCTTCCTCTTCTGAGATGCACCTTTGAAGGACTCCGGTAGTGCTTTTCTTATAAATCTCTCCTTCGTGGACCTTGTAGGCTTTAGATCGCCGCACTATGCAGCGTGCCTCATTTTGGTCCTCGGGTAGTTCCTGCCTGGTTAGGTAGGCCAGGAATGGTTCTGTCCACGGGGCGATGACGGCCATTATCACGTGGGCTGAAGGTGTTATTTCGGTGGCAGAGCCTCCGATGTGTCAGAGTGTTCGGTATCTGGTGTTGTGGCCGGGTCCGAACTATTGTTACCGGTGTCCCCTTCCCATACCACGGATGGCTTAAACATCCTTTCTAAGAAGATGTTAGGTGGGAAAGGGTCGCGCTTAGCGCCGATACGGGCTAGGATATCCGCCGCCTGATTGTTTTCCCGAGCCACATGGTGGAATTCAAGCCCCTCGAACCAAGATGACATTTTGAGGACGGCGTTGCGATAAGCCGCCATTTTCGGATCCTTAGCGTCGAAGTCTCCATTTATTTGGGATATTGCGAGGTTTGAGTCCCCACGCACCTCCAGGCGTTGAATGCCCATGGAAACAGCCACCCGGAGACCATGTAACAGGGCCTCATATTCGGCTGCGTTGTTGGAGTCTGTGTATAGTATTTGGAGTACGTATTGGACTGTATCTCCGGTGGGGGACGTCAGGACGACGCCATCCCCCAGACCAACCAGCATTTTAGAGCTGTCGAAGTGCATGATCCAATTGGAGTACGCGCTGTATTCTTTAGGGAGTTCGGCCTCTGTTCACTCGGCGACAAAATCGGCCAGTACTTGCGACTTAATGGCTCGCCGTGGTCTATATGTTATGTCGAACGGGAGGAGCTCGATAGCCCATTTGGCAATCCGGTCCGTGGCATCGCGGTTGTTTATTATGTCGTTGAGTGGTACTTCCGAGGCCACCGTAATTGAACACTCTTGAAAGTAGTGTCGTAATTTCCGGGATGCCATGAATACCGCGTATGCTATCTTTTGATAATGTGGGCACCGTGATTTGCATGGAGTGAGGACAGTGGATACATAGTATACCGGCTTTTGAAGTGGGAATTTATGTCCGTCCGTCTCTCGTTCGACGACGAGCACTACGCTTACAACTTGGTGAGTTGCCGCTATATATAACAACATTGGTTCACCGACATTTGGCACGGCCAAGATTGGGTTGGTGGCCAATATGGCTTTTATTTCTTTCAATCCGGCCGTGGCCGCATCCGTCCACTCGAAGTGTTCGGTGCGCCAAAGAAGGCGATAAAGGGGTAGTGCCTTTTCTCCTAATCGGGAGATAAAGCGGCTTAAGGCCGCCACGCATCCAGTTAATTTCTGGATTTGCTTGAGGTCAGTTGGGATAGAAAACTGTGACAGAGCTCGGATTTTAGCCGGATTTGCTTCAATTCCTCTACTGGAGACGATGAAGCCCAGGAGCTTTCCGGCGGGCAAGCCGAAAACGCATTTTTCTGGATTGAGCTTGATGTCATATGTTCGGAGATTGTTGAACGTGAGCCTCAAGTCGTCTATTAAGGATTTGGCGTGTCTGCTTTTAACGACCACATCATCTACGTATGCCTCCACTGTTGTGCCGATTTGTTTTTCCAGGCATGTCTGAATCATGTGTTGATACGTTGCACCGGCGTTCTTAAGCCCGAAAGGCATGGTGTTAAAATAGAAGGGGCCGTATGGGGTGATAAATGCCATTGCGGCTTGGTCGGACTCCGCCATCTTAATTTGATGGTATACGGAGTATGCGTCGAGGAAACACAATGAGTCGTGTCCTGCAGTAGCGTCGATAATTTGATCGATGCGGGGGAGGGGGAAGGGATCCTTGGGGCAAGCCTTGTTCAGGTCCTTGAAATCGACACATAGGCGCCAGGATTTATCCTTCTTTGGTACCATCACCAGGTTTGCTAGCTAGTCCGGATGTTTTATTTCTCTAATGAATCCGGCCTCTAGCAACTTGGCTAGCTTCTCTCCCATGGCTTGTCGCTTAGGTTCAGAGAAACGCCGAAGAGTCTGCTTGACCGGCTTGAATCCCTTTAGAATGTTAAGGCTATGCTCGGCCAGCCTGCGCGGGATTCCTGGCATGTCTGAAGGATGCCAGGCGAATATGTCCCAATTCTCGCGCAGGAACTCCCGTAGTGCGGCGTCTACAGCGGGGTTTAACTGTGCCCCGATGGAAGCTGTTTTTGTAGGATCCGTTGGGTGGACTTGGAATTTGACTATTTCATCCGTTGGTTTAGAAGAGATGGACTTGGATCTTTTGTCGAGTATCACGTCGTCCCTGTCCACTGTGGAGCGCAGCACAGTTAATTCCTCGGCCGCGAGGGCTTCAGATAATGCCTCGAGGGCTAGTGCGGCTATTTTGTTTTTGGCGCGGAGTGCTATGTCCGGATCACTAGCTAGAGTGATGATTCCATTGGGCCCAGGAATTTTGAGCTTCATGTACCCGTAATGGGGTATGGCTTGGAAGATCGTGAATGCCTCCCGCCCTAGAAGGGCGTGGTATCCGCTACTGTACGGGGCCACTTGGAATGTGATTTCTTCGGATCTATAATTCTCCGGCGTGCCGAATACCACATCTAGTGTGATTTTCCCAGCGCATCGTGCCTCCCGACTAGGGATGATTCCTCTGAAGGTTGTGCTGCTTTGCTCAATGCGGTTTCTGTCTATTTCCATTTTTTGAAGAGTCTCCTCATAGATGAGGTTTAATCCGCTGCCGCCGTCCATGAGCACTTTATTAAGCCGAAAGCCGTCCACAATTGGACTAAGGACCAAAGCGGCTGGTGCTCGGGTTGTTCGGAATTTAGGTTCATCACTGGCATTGAAGGTGATAGCCGTGTCACTCCATGGATTTATTGCTGCCACGTGGCAGACTTCGGCAAGGCTGCAGAGTGCTTGCTTACGCCTATTATTTGAGGCGAAGGTCTCGAAGACTGTTAATACTGTATTGTTGTTATCCACGGGATGGTGATCTGCGGTATTTTTAATGAGGAGATCCTCACCGCTCTTGGCCACCTGCCGGAGTACCCAACATGCTCTAAGGCTGTGTGTTGGTATGGTATCCGTTGACTGTGAATTTTGCATGGCCCATTAAGCCATCCCTCCAATATGGTTCCACGCCCTGTAGTGGGCTTTTGCTTCTTTGTAATTGGGTCGGGCGACTTGCGAGAGTGCACCCTTTTAGTTCGGACTGGGGGTTTTGTCAGAGCCGGCGCATCCCAAAATTTTGTTTGGGTTTTCCAGGCGCTTTCCATCACACAATATTTCCGTACTATGGCCGCCAAGTCAGCGAAGTGTGCTATGTCACGGCGACTTATGGCGTTGAGGATTCCCTTGTCCGTGCAATTATTGCAAAAGAATGAAATTGCGTCTTCCTCGCGACAGTACTTGACCTTGTTCATTACAAGGACGAATCTGGCCCAATAGTGGTGTATTGTCTCCTGGGGCTCTTGTCTAATGTGGGAAAGATCATTTATATCTGGGTGGGTGGGTGGATTTAAGTCCGAACCTTGACCCAATCTGAGACCCAGGGGCGGAGGAGTTTCCGATCTTGGAAGTTCGGGCTCCGGGATGTTGCCCGATAGGTCTGGCCCGCCGCCTGATTCTAGGTTCAGGGTTTGGGCGGTGTCCTCCCGTAGACGGGTATCTGTCTCAGAGAGCTCGGGAATCCGGACATAGTTTGTCCTAAAGATAGAGGAAGAATTGCCGCATTGCTCCTCCACCACCGCTATCTGATGGGTGACCGGCGGGGAGTAAATCTCCCTTTGGTCGGGTTTAAGCCCGATCTGATCATAGTCTATAGCGACTCCCAAAGCGGTGATGCGATCCAAGAGCTCGTTCAAAGAAGAGAGTTCTATTGGATCCAACTGCTCGGCGAGTCCCGAGCTGACGTGGAGGCTGTTTTCGATGACCCGAGAAGTCATCGTCGGCGCAGCGGCCGAACAGGCGGTCATGACGAAGCCGCCTAGTCGGAGAGTTTGGCCTATAGCCAGGGCTCCCACAGTAGTGATGTTGTCCTTGACAACGAGGCGAGCCATCCAGGCTTATGATGACGACACAGTGGAACTCTCAATGAAAGCACCAATGTCGGTGTCAAAACCGGCGGATCTCGGGTAGGGGGTCCCGAACTGTGCATCTAAGGCGGATGGTAACAGGAGGCGGGGGACACAATGTTTACCCAGGTTCGGGCCCTCTCGATGGAGGTAATACCCTACTTCCTGCTTGATTGATCTTGATGATATGAGTATTACAAGAGTTGATCTACCACGAGATCGTAGAGGCTAAACCCTAGAAGCTAGCCTATAGTATGATTGTTGTTGTCCTATGGACTAAACCCTCCGGTTTATATAGACACCGGAGGGGGCTAGGGTTACACAGAGTCGGTTACAAGGGAGGAGATCTACATATCCGTATTGCCAAGCTTGCCTTCCACGCTAAGGAAAGTCCCATCCGGACACGGGACGAAGTCTTCAATCTTGTATCTTCATAGTCCAACAGTCCGGCCAAAGGATATAGTCCGGCTGTCCGAGGACCCCCTAATCCAGGACTCCCTCACATCTTATATCCATTAAAACGAGGCACATGGCGTCACGTAAATGGTTAACAGAACGCACATGATTTGAATTATACAAACGTTTGACATATTAAAGTGGCAACTATTTTTTTCAAAATGCCTTTGTTGGCTGTTATTTGAGTGCGCCTTCTGTGAAAATGGACACAAAAAATACCACAGCATGTTGAGTGCCATTCCATGATAGCATGCCAAGTTTCATGAATTTTGGATGAGTTTTGGATTTACTAGAATTTAAAACAAAGTATCTCAACGTTTTGCCGGCAATCAACGTGCCCTTGTGTTTGAAATTCATTCCCATTTCTTGCATGGGACCTAAGCATGCACCCAAGAACACAGATTTGATTTTCCAACCAATTTATATGCACTGGAGCATGTGCATGTAGTTCAAATTGGAATTATGCACATAAAATGCCTAGAAAACCCAGTTAATGTATAAACATGTCTAAACGAACCCCGAAAAATTCCAAAATTTAACACAACACTCCTGTTTTTCTATGTTGACGCTAGAAATTTTTTGAAAGCAATAAGAGGCAGCGGATATCGTTTCGTCCCCAAAGGTGGGACGTTCCCTAACGAAACCATGAGGCTTGGTGTGAGAAGCTCTGGTTTGTGAGAAACTTATACCCAAACCTACCCCAAATGGGACAAAAAAATTACCACGACATGTTGATGCCGCTCCATGATAGCATACCAAGTTTCATGAATTTCAGACAAGTTTTGGATCTACTAGAATTTAAAAACCAGGTATCTCAATGTTTGCGGCCGAGTGATGGTGGCAGGGTGTTTGACATTCATTCCCATTTCTTGCATGGGACCTAAGCATGCAACCAATGTTGGCGTCCTGGGAACGATGGTACCCAGACATGCCTGCCTGCGGCCCACGGTGTGGCTCGGTCAATGGCCCAGTACGGCCAAGCTTCAGCAACAACAACTCTCGCGAGGGGCCAAGCCTCGCGAGGTGGACGACACTAAGACCTCCCTGGGGGGAGGCCTCACTAGGCTGGCTCCTGAGGAGCGGAGATATCTATGCAAGGGGCACCTCGCGAGGTTCATATGACGTGAGCCATGATGACCAAGGCCAGGCGGGTGCCAGTGGGTGCAGTGTACCAGCCTCTTTGGTGCTAAGGAGGCAAGCGCAGGCACGGGGTCTCGAGGAATCAAGCAAAGATTTCCATATCGGTGCAACAACACCAAGACCGCTAGGACGGAGGTCATCGTGGAGCCCACCGCAGCGTCACCACCAGAGCCTTTTGCAGGCGAAGACTACTTTTGTTAGGGTAGCTTGTACTAGTTGTCTCCCTTCAGATTTGGCCGTTGTGGGATCCCTTCCTGCCTACATTTGGGAAGAGGACCAAGGCCACTATAAATAGGACTTAGCCACCACCATAGAGGAGGACGGATCCATTCCACCCTCACCATCTCACCAGCTCATCGAGCTCAAGAACACCTCACCTCCTGAGGCTGTTCCACCACTGTACTAGTTCATCCTCAGCCCCCCGAGGCAATCCACCACAAAGCTGGAGTAGGGTATTACACCGCAAGGTGGCCCGAACCAGGATAAACTGCTGTGTCTCTTGTCCCTTGGGTTCGTCGAGCTGGGTCGTGGAATCATTGAGTAGGCAGACTTGGAGGGGAGAGTTCTTCCCACGCACCCTAGAGTTCGAACCTCTCAAGGGTCTGCGGAACCCTGAATCCGGCATTTGGTGCACCAGGTAGGGGTGCGTCGAAGTTTCGCTTCTCCGTCCACTCCGCCTCGCCAACCCGCTCCCATGGCGAGCACCGCTTCTCCGACTGGACCGACGAGCGCGCACGGAGGCGCTGCGGGCCTCCGGGCTTTCATCCTCACCTTGCAGCGGGTACAGTGGCCGCCTAAGTTCAGGCCGGAGATGCCGCCTCGTTACGACGGCGCAACGGATCCGGCAGGTTTCCTCCACGCCTACGAGGAGGCCGTTTGGGCGGCCGACAGCGATGACAAGGTCATGGCCAACTGGTTCCCCATGGCCCTCACTGGCGTGCCGCGCTCCTGGCTTCTCAGCCTGCCAGGGTCTTCTATGGCCTCCTGGGAGGAGCTGCGCAGCCTCTTCGTCACGCACTTCGCAGCGCCGGCGCCCCCCGCCGTCGCAACCCTCCTCGGCGGTTCTCAGGCGCCACCCTCGGACCGCCACAACATGCCGTTCTTCCGCCAAGTGAGTGTCGCCTGCATATAGTAGGGAGATCCACCAGGGTGGGTGGCGCCCAGAGCCGACCTCATCTTCAACTCAAGGGGCCACCCCGCAACCACCGCGGGCACGGGCACGCTCTCGGTGCTTTGCACCCCCATCATCTGCAACGTGGCGGTAACCAAGACCCTCATTGACGGCGGAGCCGGCCTCAACGTGCTCTCCGTGGAAGCTTTTGGCCTGCTTCACGCACCTCTTGGCCGGCTCAGCCCCACCAAGCCGTTCTCCGGGGTTGTCGACGGCTCCGCCAGCCTCCTAGGGCAGATCTGCCTCCCCATCACCTTCGGCACCCGCGACAACTACCGCACCGAGCTCATTGACTTCGATATCGCCCACATCGGTCTCCCGTACAACGCGATCCTCGGGTACCCAGCCCTGGCCAAGTTCATGGTAGCAACTCACCCTGCCTACAACCTCATGAAGATGCCGGGAAGCAGCGGCGTCCTCACCGTGGCTAGAGACACTAGGAGGCGCTGGCGGCTCTCAAGCTCGCCTTCAGGGCCGCGGCTGCCGCGCGGTCAAAAGCGGGATGGGTCCCCGAGGTCCCGGGGGCTGCGCCGGCCAAAAAGTAGTTGTTCTCTCAAGATCGGGCTAAGACGAAGCAGGTACCGGTTGACGAGGGCGGGGCATCAGGAGCAACCTTCACCAATGGTTGCTGACCTCGCCCCGGACCAAGAAGAGGCATTGGTGAACTT
Organism: Triticum aestivum; assembly: GCF_018294505.1. Classification (NCBI taxonomy): domain Eukaryota; kingdom Viridiplantae; phylum Streptophyta; class Magnoliopsida; order Poales; family Poaceae; genus Triticum; species Triticum aestivum. The sequence goes on from NC_057802.1 coordinate 70,419,177, forward strand.
CCTGAACGTGAATAAGGAGGTGTTTGACTTGGAGCCCAAGCAGCTAGTTGGGGTCCCGAGGGGGATAATCGAGCACCACCTATGGGTGTGCCCTAACATACGCCCAGTGAAGCAAAACGCGCGGCGGCAGTCCATGGAGAAGCAGTCCTTCATCGTCCAGGAGACCCGGAAACTACAAGAAGCTGGTGTCATCCGCGAGGTGCGGTACCCGGAGTGGCTGGCGAACCCGGTCGTCGTGCCCAAGAAAGGCGGGAAGGAACGCATGTGTGTCGACTTCACCAACCTCAACAAGGCCTGCCCTCAAGACCCGTTCCCGCTTCCACGCATTGATCAGATCGTCGACTCCACCGCCGAGTGCGACCTGCTGTGTTTCCTAGATGCCTTCTCGGGCAACCACCAGATCAAGATGGCGGTATAGGACGTTGAGAAGACGGCCTTCTTGACCCCATGTGGGGTGTACTGCTACACCTGCATGCCGTTCAGGCTGCGTAATGGTGGGGCGACCTTCCAGCGGCTGATGCATATCGCCCTGGGTCGGCAGCTCGGGGGGAACGCTGAGGCCTACGTCAATGACATCGTGGTGAAATCTCAGAAGGCAAGGACCCTCATCCAGGATCTGGAGGAGACATTCGCTAGCCTGAACAAGGTGGACCTGCGGCTCAAGCCGGAGAAATGCGTGTTTGGCGTCCCCTCCAGTAAGTTGCTGGGTTTCCTTGTGTTGCACAGGGGAATAGAGGCGAACCCGGAGAAGGTCAAGGCAATAGAAGAGATGAGCCCACCACAGACTCTCATGGAAATGTAAAAGCTGGCGGGCTGCATGACTTCACTGGGGCATTTCATCTCCAAGCTGGGGGAGCGCACCCTCCCGTTCTTGAAGATGATGAAAAAGAAGGGCCCGTTCGAGTGGACTCTGGAGGCAGACGCAACGTTCCAAGACCTCAAGAGATACCTCACCAGCCCACCAGTGATGGTGGCTGTCGGTGTCAAAACCGGCGGATCTCGGGTAGGGGGTCCCGAACTGTGCGTCTAAGGTCAATGATAACAGGAGACGGGGACACGATGTTTACCCATGTTCAGGCCCTCTTGATGGAGGTAATACCCTACTTCCTGCTTGATTGATCTGGATGAATATGTGGATTACAAGAGTTGATCTACCACGAGATCGTAAGCTAAACCCTAGATGTCTAGCCTATATGATTGTGATTGCCTCTACGGACTAAACCCTCCGGTTTATATAGACACCGGAGAGGCCTAGGGTTATACAGAGTCGGTTTATAGAGGAAGGAATCTTCATATCCGAATGCCAAGCTTGCCTTCCACGCAAAGGAGAGTCCCATCCGGACACGGGAGGAACTCTTCTGTCTTGTATCTTCATGGCCCATCAGTCCGGCCCACGTCACACAGCCGGACGTCCGAGGACCCCTTAATCCAGGACTCCCTCAGTAGCCCCTGAACCAGGCTTCAATGACGATGTGTCCGGCGCGCAGATTGTCTTCGACATTGCAAGGCGGGTTCCTCCTCCGAATATTTCAAAGTAGTCATCAAACACAGAGAACGTGTCCGGCTCTACAAAACAGGCTCCGCAAAGAGTTTAATATTTAACAAGTCCCATCTATTGACATCTTCTGTAGTGAGACGCCACGTCTCCGCCCGGTCATTATTTCGAACCATTTTTTAGCCTCCCGCCCCATGTTTCGAGATGCGGTTTCCATCTTTGTCGAAGCAGAGATCGCGTCCCCTTATCACGGGATCCTCATCAATATGGGTGTGGGTAATCCAACCGTGTCGTTGGCGATTCTTTGGGAATAGGCAAGCTTTAAGGCCCGTGAGGAGACGTTTGATATTCTTTGCCTGTATAAAGGGGTACAGACCCATCTTTTCCCCCCACGCCTACCTCTTCCTCAACCTTCCCAACCTCAGGCTCTAGCTCCCAGGATTCGGTTTCTTCCAATGTTACCAGGCCCTCTAGTTATGTCCGGATCCATCTCCCAAGGTATGTGGGCAGCCTCCCCGGTCACCGAGGAGGATATCGCAAAGCTTCGGAAGGCGAGGTACCTGACTTTGGAAATCCCCCACAGGCTCCCTACTAAAGGGCAGGTCATCCCCACACCAAAATCCGGCGAGAGGTTTGTATTCATCTCCCACTTCCTCCGCGGGCTAGGGTTCGCTCTTCACCCCTTCGTTCGTGGCCTCATGTTCTATTACGGGCTAGATTTTCACGACCTAGCTCCGGACTCTTTTCTCCACATTTCGGCGTTCGTCGTTGTGTGCGAAGCTTTTCTCCGCATCCCCCCACACTTCGGCCTATGGCTCAAGACTTTCAATGTGGAGCCGAAGCTAGTTAGCGGGGAGCAAGCGGAGTGCGGCAGTGCTATGGTGAGCAAGCTTGCCAACACTACCTGGCCAAAAGGCACCTTCACGGAAACCTCCAACTCATGGCAACAGGAGTGGTTCTATATCACCGAACCCCGCGGCACCAAATGGGCAGCTGCACCTGTGTTCCGATCTGGCCCTCCATCACGGCTTGCATCATGGATAAATAAGGGGCTAGGTCGCGACTGGGGATTAGCTGATGAAGTACAGATGCTGCAAAGTCGTTTCTGGAGTATCCTCGAAAGGGACATTGGCCTTATCAACGTGATCCAAGTGATGCTAGTCCACCGGATCCTCCTGTGCCAGCGACGGCCTCTCCATATGTGGGAGTTCAATCCGTAAGGACCACGGACCCTTCAGTAATTCTTCAGCACAACACATGAAGGAATGTGGAAACTACTCTTCAAGACACGAAAGCAGTGGCCAGACACATCAGAGGACATTGGTCTTGACTGCAACCATCCGGATACCTCGGTAAGTGATGTCTACTATGCAACCTTCTTCTTGTAGACGTTGTTGGGCCTCCAAGTGCAGAGGTTTGTAGGACAATAGCAAATTTCCCTCAAGTGGATGACCTAAGGTTTATCAATCCGTGGGAGGCTTAGGATGAAGATGGTCTCTCTCAAGCAACCCTGCAACCAAATAACAAAGAGTCTCTTGTGTCCCCAACACACCCAATACAATGGTAAATTGTATAGGTGCACTAGTTCGGCGAAGAGAAGGTGATACAAGTGCAATATGGATGGTAGATATAGGTTTTTGTAAACTGAAAATATAAAAACAGCAAGGTGACAAGTGGTAAAAGTGAGCGTAAACGGTATTGCAATGCTAGGAAACAAGGCCTAGGGTTCATACTTTCACTAGTGCAAGTTCTCTCAACAATAATAACATAATTGGATCATATAAATATCCCTCAACATGCAACAAAGAGTCACTCCAAAGTCACTAATAGCGGAGAACAAACGAAGAGATTATGGTAGGGTACGAAACCACCTCAAAGTTATTCTTTCTGATCAATCCATTGGGCTATTCCTATAAGTGTCACAAACAGCCCTAGACTTCGTAGTAAAATAACACCTTAAGAGACACATCAACCAAAACCCTAATGTCACCTAGATAGTCCAATGTCACCTCAAGTATCCGTGGGTATGATTATACGATATGCATCACACAATCTCAGATTCATCTATTCAACCAACAGATAGAACCTCAAAGAGTGCCCCAAAGTTTCTACCGGAGAGTCAAGACGAAAACGTGTGCCAACCCCTATGCATAGGTTCGCAAGGTCACTGAACCCGCAAGTTGATCACCATATCATACATCAAGTAGATCACGTGAATATCCCATTGTCACCACAGATAAGCACATGCAAGACATACATCAAGTGTTCTCAAATCCTTAAAGACTCAATCCGATAAGATAACTTCAAAGGGAAAACTCAATCCATTACAAGAGAGTAGAGGGGGAGAAACATGATAAGATCCAACTATAATAGCAAAGCTCGTGATACATCAAGATCGTACCACCTCAAGAACACGAGAGAGAGAGATCAAACACATAGCTACTGGTACATACCCTCGGCCCCGAGGGTGAACTACTCCCTCCTCATCATGGAGAGCGCCGGGATGATGAAGATGGCCACCGGTGAGGGATCCCCCTCCGGCAGGGTGCCGGAACAGGGTCCCGATTGGTTTTTCGTGGCTGCAGAGGCTTGCGGCGGCGGAACTCCCGATCTATCCTGTTTCCCGAAGGTTTTAGGGTATATTGGTATATATAGGTGAAAGAAGTACGCCAGGGGAGCCACGAGGGGCCCACGAGGGTGGAGGGCGCGCCCAGGGGGGTGGGCGCGCCCCCCTGCCTCGTGCCTTCCTCGTTGCTTTCTTGACGTGGAGTCCAAGTCTCCCGGGTTGCTTTCCTTCCAAAAATAACTTCTCTAGAAGGTTTCATTCCGTTTCGACTCCGTTTGATATTCCTTTTCTTCGAAACACTGAAACAAGGGAAAAAACATGAACTGGCACTGGGCTCTGGGTCAATAGGTTAGTCCCAAAAGTAATATACAAGTGCATAGTAAAGCCCATAAAACATCCAAGATGGATAATATAATAGCATGAATACTTCATAAATTATAGATACATTGGAGACGTATCAGCATCCCCAAGCTTAATTCCTGCTCGTCCTCGAGTAGGTAAATGATAAAAGAAAGAATTTATGAAGTGTGAATGCTAGCAGGTGCACAAGTTTGATCAATGATAATTTCAATCACCTTTTCTAGCATCATTATATGTCATAACAGTAGCTCAACTCATAGAACTTTTCATGATCAAGTAACAAACTATTCACATGTTAAAGTATAGATCATAAACTTTCTTGAAAACTAACAAACAGTTCTCAGTCATCAAACAATTGCAATTCATCTTATTTTTAGGAAGGGTCTATGTAAGAGCTTTGATTTAGCAAATTTCACATACTCAACTATCATTTAGTCTTCCATGATTGCTACCACTCAAAGGATATTTTTAGAACAAATAGTATTCATCGAACACAGGGAAAGATAGGGGCTTAATGTTTCACCTCCCAATTTATTTATCATAAAGATAATTGTCAACAATAATAATTCATGATCAAATATATTTGAATGGCCATATATGCTTAGATCTTTCTCCACCACATGATGCTTGCCAACTAAAAAGTAGGTTGGAATGAGAAGGAATACTACTGACTCTTGCATAAAAGTAAAAGATAGGCCCTTCGCAGAGGGAAGAAGGGATTTGCAGAGGTGCCAAAGCTCGAAGCAAAAACAGAGATGAAAATAATTTTGAGAGGTATGCTTTCATTGTCAACATAACGACCAAGAGTTCCCAATATCTTCCATACTACATACATTATAGGCGGTTCCCAAACAGAAAGGTAAAGATTTTTACTCCCCCTCCACCAACAATCATCAATCCATGGCTTGCCCGAAACAACGGTTGCCTCCAACTAACATCAAACCTGGGGGAGTTTTGTTTGCAATTATTTTTGATTTGATTTCGATCTTTTGATCATGGGACTGGGCATCCCGGTTACCAGCCATTTTCTCGTGAATGATGAGCGGAGTCCACTCATCGTGAGAATAACCCACCTAGCATGGAAGATACTGCTAGCCCCTAGTCGCTACATGAGCGATTCGGGCATACAAAACAAATTATTATTTGAAGGTTTAGAGTTTGGCACATGCAAATTTACTTGGAACGGCAGGTAAATACCACATATAGGTAGATATGGTGGACACTCATGGAAGAAACTTGGTTCAAGGATTTTGGATGCACAAGCAGTATTCCCGCTTAGTACAGATATTTTGGCTAGCAAAGGATTCTAAATAGCAAGCACCACATGTTAGAGGATCCATAACAATATAACTTATACAAATATACCCAAGCATAACTCATTATGTTGTCTTCCTTGTCCAACTTCAACTAATTTGCTCAGGTTTGAAAATAATTAATGGGGCTCACAATCATAGAAGATGTCCAAGATAGCATATTATATGTGAAACCTCTCTTCCTTCAATATTCTTTCATGAATTGTTCAAGTGACCAATACAACGTTTGCTAACCCTCAATAAATTTACCACCTCTAATTCTCATATGTAAAGTCATTACTCCCCATGGGATAAGCATATGAAACATATATAATTATAGATTTATGACATTCAAATCATTCAACTATTTACTCATAGGATATAAGTGAAGCACACGAGTAAATGACAAACTACTCCAAAAAGATATAAGTGAAGATCAATGAGTAGTTAAATAATTATGTAGCTAGGTGAAGACTCTCTCTCATTTAAGAATTTCAGATCTTGGTATTTTATTCAAACAGCAAGCAAAGCTAAAGAAAATAAAATGACACTCCAAGCAAAACACATATCATGTGGTGAATAAAAATATAGCTCCAAGTAAAGTTACCGATGAACGAAGACAAAAGAGGGGATGCCATCCGGGGCATCCCCAAGCTTAGGCTCTTGTTTGTCCTTGAATATTACCTTGGGGTGCCTTGGGCATCCCCAAGCTTAGGATCTTGCCACTCTTTATTCCATAGTCCATCGAATCCTTACCCAAAACTTGAAAACTTCACAACACAAAACTCAACAGAAAACTCGTGAGCTCCGTTAGCGAAAGAAAACAAAACACCACTTCAAGGTACTGTAATGAACTCATTCTTTATTTGTATTGGTGTTAAACCTACTGTATTGCAACTTCTCTATGGTTTATAAACTATTTTACTAGCCATAGATTCATCAAAATAAGCAAACAACACACGAAAAACAGAATCTGTCAAAAACAGAACAGTCTGTAGTAATCTGTAACTAACGCAAACTTATGGAACTCCAAAAATTCATCCAAAATAGGAAGACCTAAACAATTTGTTTATTGATCTGCTGCAATTGGAATCAGTATTTTATCACGTTCTGGTGATTTTAAACAATTGTTTTCGTGAACAGAAAGTTTCTGGAATTTTCAGCAAGATCAAATAACTATCATCCAAGAAGATCCTATAGGTCTTACTTGGCACAAACACTAATTAAAAACAAAAACACATATAAACAGAGGCTAGATGATTTATTTATTCTTAAACAGAACCAAAAAGCAAGAAACTAAAATAAAATTGGGTTGCCTCTCAACAAGCGCTAACGTTTAACGCCCCTAGCTAGGCATGATGATTTCAATGATGCTCACATAAAAGATAAGAATTGAAACATAAAGAGAGCATCATGAAGAATATGAATAGCACATTTAAGTCTAACCCACTTCCTATGCATAGGGGTTTTGTGAGCAAACAACTTATGGGAACAAGAATCAACTTGCATAGGAAGGTAAAACAAGCATAACTTCAAGATTTTAAGCACATAGAGAGGAAACTTGATATTATTGCAATATGTAGAAGCATATGATCCTCTCTCATAATAATTTTCAGTAGCATCATGAATGAATTCAACAATATAACCAGCACCTAAAGCATTCTTTTCATGATCTACTAGCATAGAAAATTTACTACTCTCCACATAAGCAAAATTCTTCTTATTCGGAATAGTGGGAGTATCATAAGAGACTTGAATACTATAAATTGTTTCCACATTAAAAGAGTAGTGTTTTGAAAAAGGGTAATCATAATCATGACAAGTTTTAACAATATAATCATCACTACTTTTTATAGCATAAGTTTCATCACAATAATCATCATAAGTAGCATCTTTGTTCTCATCATAATCAATTGAAACCTCTTCCGAAATAGTGGATACATCACTAACTAAAGTCATGACCTCTCCAAATCCACTTTCATCAATATAATCATCATAAGTAGGAGGCATGCTATCATCACTATAAATTTGCATATCGAAACTTGAGAGGCTAAAAATATCATCTTCATTAGACATAGCATCCCCAAGCTTGGGACAAACATTAATTGCAGCAAATATATTCTCAAAAACATCATCTTCTTCAAACATAGCATCCCCAAGCTTGGGCCTTTTCATATCATAAGAATAATCACTCTCATCATTAATAGTATGGATAGCACCAATAGTATAGCAATTTTCATATTCCAAGCAAGTGCCAAAAAGATTTTCAAGATCATAAGAAGTATCATTATCTTCCCACTCATAATCATCACAACAAGCAATTGGCATAACGAGATCATCATCAAGTGCATCATCTTCATTTTCATGAGGCACAACAATAATAGGAGCAACATTATTTGGGAGAGATATCTTTTTACCACTCCTCCTTTTTCTTTTCTTCTTCTTCACCACATCATGTGTGGGTTCGATCCTCTTTTTGGAGCTCCTTATTTATGAGATTGGTTGAATAGAAGGCTCCTCCTCGTTACCTGATTCATCATAAGAAATAATAGGAGGATATTGGGAAGTCTCTTCCCTTTCATTAGTATTTTCTTCATCTTCTATTTGTTTTCTTTTCTTTATGTAATTGGCAATATAAGGGTTTTCAATGCAATTCACCGCACAATACATATAAATTTCCTCTAGATCAAAATCAAGAAATTTATCGAGATTAAATTTTGGAATACCCTCAGTTATACGTTTCATTTCTTCATAACCCAAAAGAAGACTAAGCTCTTTATGATGCTCAAGGGTAATCAAGTTATCACAATTTTTGGACACGACTTGATCATGAAACAAATAGCATTGGAGCTTAAAATGACCATGTTCATTGCAAAGTTCACAAGGATGGCGATAAATATTGAATCTTTCAGCACAAACATCTAACCTTTCTTGCAACAATTTAGTTTGTAAGTGCTTATGCCTCTTGCAATATCTATCTTCCCTATTTGGTGTGTACTTGCAAACCCAATGCACTCCACAAAAATTGACATGCTTATAGGAGCCATTTTCATCATGACTAGTGCAATCATCGTTAGAACCATGGATATTCAAGGAGTTCATACTAACAACATTGCAATCATGCTCATCATTCAAGATTTAGTGCCAAACATTTTAATGCATTCTTCTTCTAACACTTTGGCACAATTTTCCTTTCCATCATACTCACGAAAGATATTAAAAAGGTGAAGCGTATGTGGCAAACTTAATTCCATTTTTTGTGGTTTTATTTTATAGACTAACTAGTGATAAAACAAGAAACAAAAAGATTCGATTGCAAGATCTAAAGATATACCTTCAAGCACTCACCTCCCCGGCAACGGCGCCAGAAACTGCTTGATGTCTACTACGCAACCTTCTTCTTGTAGACATTGTTGGGCCTCCAAGTGCAGAGGTTTGTAGGACAGTAGCAAATTTCCCTCAAGTGGATGACCTAAGGTTTATCAATCCGTGGGAGGCGTAGGATGAAGATGGTCTCTCTCAAGCAACCCTGCAACCAAATAACAAAGAGTCTCTTGTGTCCCCAACACACCCAATACAATGGTAAATTGTATAGGTGCACTAGTTCGGCGAAGAGAAGGTGATACAAGTGCAATATGGATGGCAGATATAGGTTTTTGTAATCTGAAAATATAAAAATAGCAAGGTGACAAGTGGTAAAAGTGAGCGTAAACGGTATTGCAATGCTAGGAAACAAGGCCTAGGGTTCATACTATCACTAGTGCAAGTTCTCTCAACAATAATAACAGAATTGGATCATATAAATATCCCTCAACATGCAACAAAGAGTCACTCCAAAGTCACTAATAGCGGAGAACAGACGAAGAGATTATGGTAGGGTACGAAACCACCTCAAAGTTATTCTTTCCGATCAATCCATTGGGCTATTCCTATAAGTGTCACAAACAGCCCTAGAGTTCGTAGTAAAATAACACCTTAAGACACACATCAACCAAAACCCTAATGTCACCTAGATACTCCAATGTCGCCTCAAGCATCCGTGGGTATGATTATACAATATGCATCACACAATCTCAGATTCATCTATTCAACCAACACATAGAACCTCAAAGAGTGCCCAAAAGTTTCTACCGGAGAGTCAAGACGAAAACGTGTGCCAACCCCTATGCATAGGTTCACAAGGTTACTGAACCCGCAAGTTGATCACCAAATCATACATCAAGTAGATCACGTGAATATCCCATTGTCACCACAGATAAGCACATGCAAGACATACATCAAGTGTTCTCAAATCCTTAAAGACTTAATCCGATAAGATAACTTCAAAGGGAAAACTCAATCCATTACAAGAGAGTAGAGGGGGAGAAACATGATAAGATCCAGCTATAATAGCAAAGCTCGTGATACATCAAGATCGTACCACCTCAAGAACATGAGAGGGAGAGAGATCAAACACATAGCTACTGGTACATACTCTCAGCCCCGAGGGTGAACTACTCCCTCCTCGTCATGGAGAGCGCCGGGATGATGAAGATGGCCACCGGTGAGGGATCCCCCCTCCGGCAGGGTGCCGGAACAGGGTCCCGATTGGTTTTTCGTGGCTATAGAGGCTTGCGGTGGCGGAACTCCCGATCTATTCTGTTCCTCGAAGGTTTTAGGGTATATTGGTATATATAGGTGAAATAAGTACGTCAGGGGAGCCACGAGGGGCCCATGAGGGTGGAGGGCGCGCCCGGGGGGTGGGCGCGCCCCCCTGCCTCGTGCCTTCCTTGTTGCTTTCTTGACGTGGACTCCAAGTCTCCCACGTTGCTTTCCTTCCAAAAATAACTTCTCCAGAAGGTTTCATTCCATTTCGACTCCGTTTGATATTCCTTTTCTTCAAAACACTGAAACAAGGGGAAAAAACAGGAACTGGCACTGGGCTCTGGGTCAATAGGTTAGTCCCAAAAGTAATATAAAAGTGCATAGTAAAGCCCATAAAACATCCAAGATGGATAATATAATAGCATGAATACTTCATAAATTATAGATATGTTGGAGACGTATCAGTAAGCACCCAATTTCTGGCCGCAACTCGGTCGATTATCCCATAGCGATGTACTGAGAGCTCTATCTTTGACCAGGGCTGGATAAAGAAGGCGGAACGAATTAGGTGTTCAGCTCCACTGCCCGAAGACTCGGCCAATCCTGTGCTGACGAGGATGCTGGTCCCGGCGCCGTATCAAGTGCTAGCACAAGAGGACAAGAAGAAGAGCGAAGAGGCCGAAAGTGCCTCCACTCTATAGGTATGCCGGACACTATGTCCGGGGAGACTGAAGCTCCCTCTTCGAAAGATGAAGGGGAAGGAGAAGGTGATATCCCTTCCCCTCATGGGAGGAAAAGGATTGCATCCGAAGACTTGGAGGTGGAAGCACCCAAGATAGGGAAGGTATCCCTACCATATGGTTCGAGTTCCGAAGCCGACGTCGTCGCAAGGCACCTCTCTTGGGACAAGCCCCTTGCCGAATCGTAAGTGAACAAGGATGCTCTAGACATATCCCGTTCTTCGGGTTGCAGGGGTAACATTTAAACTATATGCTTGCAGTTCGGCCCACAGTCCACCCCGACAGTCCTCCTCATCAGGGGACTTACCTCCGGGGATGATGGAAAGCGAGACGCCTTCTCATGCTTTCTCGCCTTTAAGGGCAGACGACTTTGAGGTGTCATCTCGGAGAATCTCCCCTGACCATCAAGTGGCGTGGGGGACAATGAAAACAACGCCCGAGGGTGGTACTTCGAGCATCAAGGGTCCAGGGGGCGCAGCCCCTACGGGGGCCTACAATGAAGGCCCCAAATTATCCGGCTTACAGACGAAGACGACTCTAGGGTCGAGCCGATGTACCCCTTTGATGGGAATGCATACTCCCGCAGCAGCCTCCAGGAATCCGGAGGTGCCGGATACTCTGATGAGCACATTACAAAGTGTGTCCATCTCAGAGGAACATCATACCTTAATGGGTACGATAGTTGAAAGGGTTCTGTCCACGAGAAGCGGATTGAATGAAGCTTTCATGGGCCTGTTGAGAGGCTTCGAGGTATGCAATGTAATAGCTTAACTATTTTTTCATGCACAATGCGCCCGTGCACAGATAGTAGCCCCTGAGGCTCTAGTCGGCTTCCACAGGGAGGCGATCAGAGGATCAAAAAGATATGCTCAGGAAGTAACCCAATTAATTCGAACACAGGCTATTACGTCCATGGCGACCGCCCAAGCTACGGAAGTTGCAGATCTAAAGCAGAAACTTGAGTTAGCGGATGAGGACACCACTCTTATTAATAGGCGGCTTGACGAGGCACAAGGTATGTGTTGGGACAGCTTGTCTATGCATGTATACTAGTATGAGCACGGGGCTGAAAATCATATACTATGACATGCATAACTGTAGATGGTGCTGCCGCGGTTGAGACCCTTCGGGCTATACTTGCCCGGGCCAAGTAGCATGCCAGAGTGAGCGACGCGGCTGCCAAGAAGGCGGCTGTGGATTTAAAAGGCCGAACAGGCCGCTCAGCGCCAGTGCCAGGAGAGAATATCTACCATGGAGCGGGAGCTGAAGGACGCCACTAGTAGGTGCGAATCTCTCGAGGAGGATAACAAAGCCAAGGCAGCCAAAATCGACAAGGCCTTACTAGTGGCAAAAGAAGCGCGATTCGAATCTAGAGCGGCTCAGGAGGAGATCCGACAGGCTGGGGAGATAGCGGCTGGTAAGCCCTTTCTTTTACGGACTAAGTTCGGTGACTCGAAGTATGCTCTACTTAACCAAATGTGGAGTTCTCCAGACGCGTTCTTGGATCTGCCGAAGAGTGTTTCCGATGCGGCGCAGTTCTTCCAAGCACAGGAAGGACATGATGCGGAGAGGCTTTTCTGGTCGCAATTCGACGTGGCAAGGCATCCGGCGCTACTGAACGAACAGATGGCCCAGTGGGCCGAGCTACACAAGATGTCCGGAGCTGCCATGAAGGACGTCATGGTTCGGCTATGGCCAGCCGAACCTGTTCTGAGTAGCTATTTCGGTTTGGTGCAGCGGCTTGTAGATGCAGTGCCGCGTATTGATGCCGTCAAGCGGTCGGTGTGCATAGAAGGTGCCCGGATGGCCTTCGCCCATGTCAAGATGTACCGGGCAAAGATGAAGGCCACCGATGTTGCAACCAAGGGTCCGCCTGGAGGCAAGGACCATCGCACGCCGGAGCATTATTTGGAGGACATCCTAGAGGGCGCCCGCTTGATAGAGGGTCAGTGCTCGAAGGATATTATATTTGAATAAATGTACCGGAATTGTGAAAACAATATTATGATACGTTAAAGCTATGTTATATACCTTTGCCATTGTTTCCTCCTGTGCGGACGTTTCTTATAACCTGAAAGTTTGCCAGTCGCCGGCTTCAGCCCCCTCGCGTATAATACGGGGGTGTTCGGAATAGCACCTGATCACTCTTGACCCAACGTCTTGGTCTGGAACGGAGGTGTTAGTGCGGTGAACTAGGCAATCGGACTATAGGGCTTTAACACCTTCACTTAGCCATAGGAGTTTTACGGTGGGTCTATGATGTCTACTACGCAACCTTCTTCTTGTAGACGTTGTTGGGCCTCCAAGTGTAGAGGTTTGTAGGACAATAGCAAATTTCCCTCAAGTGGATGACCTAAGGTTTATCAATCCGTGGGAGGCGTAGGATGAAGATGGTCTCTCTCAAGCAACCCTGCAACCAAATAACAAAGAGTCTCTTGTGTCCCCAACACACCCAATACAATGGTAAATTGTATAGGTGCACTAGTTCGGCGAAGAGATGGTGATACAAGTGCAATTTGGATGGTAGATATAGGTTTTTGTAATCTGAAAATATAAAAATAGCAAGGTAACAAGTAGTAAAAGTGAGCGTAAACGGTATTGCAATGATAGGAAACAAGGCCTAGGGTTCATACTTTCACTAGTGCAAATTCTCTCAACAATAATAACATAGTTGGATCATATAACTATCCCTCAACATGCAACAAAGAGTCACTCCAAAGTCACTAATAGTGGAGAACAAACGAAGAGATTATGGAAGGGTACAAAACCACCTCAAAGTTATTCTTTCCGATCAATCCATTGGGCTATTCCTATAAGTGTCACAAACAGCCCTAGAGTTCGTAGTAAAATAACACCTTAAGACACAAATCAACCAAAACTCTAATGTCACCTCGATACTCCAATGTCACCTCCAGTATCCGTGGGTATGATTATACGATATGCATCACACAATCTCAGATTCATCTATTCAACCAACAAAAAGAACTTCAAAGAGTGCCCCAAAGTTCTACCGGAGAATCAAGACGAAAAGGTGTGCCAACCCCTATGCATAGGTTCGTGGGCGGAACCCGCAAGTTGATCACCAAAACATACATCAAGTGAATCAATAGAATACCCCACTGTCACCACGGGTATTCCACGCAAGACATACATCAAGTGTTCTCAAATCATTAAAAGACTCAATCCGATAAGATAACTTCAAAGGGGAAACTCAATCCATTACAAGAGAGTAGAGGGGGAGAAACATCATAGGATCCAACTATAATAGCAAAGCTCGCGATACATCAAGATCGTATCACCTCAAGAACACGAGAGAGAGAGATCAAACACATAGCTACTGGTACATACCCTCAGCCCCGAGGGTGAACTACTCCATCCTCGTCATGGAGATCGCCGGGATGATGAAGATGGCCACCGGTGAGGGTTCCCTCCTCCGGCAGGGTGCCGGAACAGGGTCCCGATTGGTTTTTGGTGGCTACAGAGGCTTGCGGCGGCAGAACTCCTGATCTATTATGTTCCCCAAAGGTTTTAGGGTATATTGGTATATATAGGTGAAAGAAGTACGTCAGGGGAGCCACGAGGGGTCCATGAGGGTGGAGGGCGCGCCCAGGGGGGTGGGCGCCCCCCTGCCTCGTTGCTTCCTTGACGTGGACTCCAAGTCTCCCGGGTTGCTTTCCTTCCAAAAATAACTTCTCCAGAAGGTTTCATTCCATTTCGACTCCGTTTAATATTCCTTTTCTTTGAAACATTGAAACAAGGGAAAAAACAGAAACTGGCAGTGGGCTCTGGGTCAATAGGTTAGTCCCAAAAGTAATATAACAGTGTTTAATAAATCCCATAAACATCCAAGATGGATAATATAATAGCATGGAACAATCAAAAATTATAGATACGTTGGAGACGTATCAGCATCCCTAGGCTTAATTCCTGCTCGTCCTCGAGTAGGTAAATGATAAAAACAAATTTTTTGATGTGGAATGCTACTTGGCATAATTTCAATGTAATTCTTCTTAATTGTGGTATGAATATCCAGATCCGAAAGATTCAAGATAAAAGTTCATATTGACATAAAAGTAATAATACTTCAAGCATACTAACTGAGCAATTATGTCCTCTCAAAATAACATGGCCAAAGAAAGTTCATCCCTACAAAATCATATAGTTTAGTCATGCTCCATTTCCGTCACACAAGAATGCTCTCATCATGCACAACCCCGATGACAAACCAAGCAATTGTTTCATACTTTAGTAATCTCAAACCTATAAACTTTCACGCAATACATGAGCGCGAGCCATGGACATAACACTATGGGTGGAATAGAGTATAATGATGGGGGTTATGTGGAGAAGACAAAAAAAGGAGAAAGTCTCACATCAACGAGGCTAATCAATGAGCTATGGAGATGCCCATCGATTGATGTTAATGCAAGGAGTAGGGATTGCCATGCAACGGATGCACTAGAGCTATAAATATATGAAAGCTCAACAAAAGAAACTAAGTGGGTGTGCATCCAACTTGCTTGCTCACGAAGACCTAGGGCACTTGAGGAGGCCCATTGTTGGAATATACAAGCCAAGTTCTATAATGAAAAATTCCCACTAGTATATGAAAGTGACAAAACAAGAGACTCTCTATCATGAAGATTATGGTGCTACTTTGAAGCACAAGTGTGGTAAAGGATAGTAACATTGTCCCTTCTCTCTTTTTCTCTGTTTTTTTGGGCCTTCTCTTTTTTATGGCCTTTCTCTTTTTTTATTCCTCACTTGGGACAATGCTCTAGAAAATGATGATCATCACACTTCTATTTATTTACAACTCAATGATTACAACTCGATACTAGAACAAAGTATGACTCTATATGAATGCCTCCGGCGGTGTACCGGGATATGCAATGAACCAAGAGTGACATGTATGAAAGAATTATGAACAGTGGCTTTGCCACAAATACTATGTCGACTACATGATCATGCTAAGCAATATGACAATGATGAACGTGTCATGATAAACGGAATGGTGGAAAGTTGCATGGCAATATATCTCGGAATGGCTATGGAAATGCCATAATAGGTAGGTATGGTGGTTGTTTTGAGGAAGATATAAGGAGGTTTATGTGTTAAAGAGCGTATCATATCACGGGCTTTGGATGCACCGGCGAAGTTTGCACCAACTCTCAGTGTGAGAAAGGGCAATGCACGGTACCGAAGAGGCTAGCAATGATGGAAGGGTGAGAGTGCATATAATCCATGGACTCAACATTAGTCATAAAGAACTCACATACTTAGTGCAAAAATCTACAAGTCATCAAAAACCAAGCACTACGCGCATGCTCCTAGGGGGATAGATTGGTAGGAAAAGACCATCGCTCGTCCCCGACCGCCACTCATAAGGAGGACAATCAAACAACACCTCATGTTTCAAATTTGTTACATAACATTTACCATACGTGCATGCTACGGGACTTGCAACCTTCAACATAAGAATTTCTCAAATTCACAACTACTCAACCAGCACGACTTTGATATTATTACCTCCATGTCTCAAAACAATCATCAAGCATCAAACTTCTCTTAGTATTCAACACACTCATGAGAAAGTTTTTACTAGTCTTGAATACCTAGCATATTAGGATAAAGAAAATTACCATGATTTTTAAGACTCTCAAAATAATATTAGTGAAGCATGAGAGTTCATCTATTTCTTCAAAATAAAACCACCATTGTGCTCTAAAAGATATAAGTGAAGCACTAGAGCAAACGACAAACTACTCCAAAAAAAGATATGAGTGAAGATTAATGAGTAGTTAAATAATTATGTAACTATGTGAAGACTCTCTAACATTTAAGAATTTCAGATCCTGGTACTTTATTCAAACAGCAAGCAAAGCTAAAGAAAATAAAATGACGCTCCAAGCAAAACACATATCATGTGGTGAATAAAAATATAGCTCCAAGTAAAGTTACCGATGAACGAAGACGAAAGAGGGGATGCCTTCCGGGGCATCCCCAAGCTTAGGCTCTTGGTTATCCTTGAATATTACCTTGGGGTGCCTTGGGAATCCCCAAGCTTAGGATCTTGCCACTCCTTATTCCATAGTCCATCGAATCTTTACCCCAAACTTGAAAACTTCACAACACGAAACTCAACAGAAAACTCGTAAGCTCCGTTAGCGAAAGAAAACAAAACACTACTTACATAGTACTGTAATGAACTCATTCTTTATTTATATTGGTGTTAAAACTACTGTATTCCAACTTCTCTATGGTTTATAAACTATTTTACTAGCCATAGATTCATCAAAATAAGCAAACAACACACGAAAAACAGAATCTGTCAAAAACAGAACAGTCTGTAGTAATCTGTAACTAATGCAAACTTCTGGAACTCCAAAAATTCTACCAAAATTGGACGACCTAGACAAATTTTTTATTGATCTTCTGCAATTGGAATCAGTATTTTATCACGTTCTGGTGATTTTTAGCAATTGTTTTCGTGAACAGAAAGTTTCTGGAATTTTCAGCAAGATCAAATAATTATCATCCAAGAAGATCCTATAGGTCTTACTTGGCACAAACACTAATTAAAACATAAAACCACATCTAAACAGAAGCTAGATGGATTATTTATTCCTAAACAGAACCAAAAAGCAAGAAACTAAAATAAAATTGGGTTGCCTCCCAACAAGCGCTATCGTTTAATGCCCCTAGCACGGCATGATTATTTCAATGATGCTCACCTAAAAGATAAGAATTGAAATATAAAGAGAGCATTATGAAGAATATGACTAGCACATTTAAGTCTAACCCACTTCCTATGCATAGGGATTTTGTGAGCAAACAACTTATGGGAACAAGAATCAACTTGCATAGGAAGGTAAAACAAGCATAACTTCAAAACTTTAAGCACATAGAGAGCAAACTTGGTATTATCGCAATTCCTACAAGCATATATTCCTCCCTCATAATAATTTTCAGTAGCATCATGAATGAATTCAACAATATAACCAGCACCTAAAGCATTCTTTTCATGATCTACAAGCATAGGAATTTTATTACTCTCCACATAAGCAAATTTCTTCTCATGAATAGTAGTGGGAGAAAACTCACCAAAATAACTATCATGTGATTGAAAATTAGATCAAGATGACAAGTTTCATGGTTATCATTATTCTTTAAAGCATACGTGTCATCACAATAATCATCATAGATAGGAGGCATGCTTTCATCATAGTAAATTTGCTCATCAAAGCTTGGGGGACAAAAAATATCATCTTCATCAAACATAGCTTCCCCAAGCTTGTGGCTTTGCATATCATTAGCATCATGGGTATTCAAAGAATTCATACTAACAACATTGCAATCATGCTCTTCATTCACATATTTTATGCCAAGCATTCTATGTAATTCTTCTTCTAGTACTTGAGCACAATTTTCCTTCCCATCATTTTCACGAAAGATATTAAAAAGATGAAGCATATGAGGCACCCTTAATTCCATTTTTTGGTAGTTTTCTTTTATAAACTAAACTAGTGCAAAAACAAGAAACAAAAAGATTCGATTGCAAGATCTAAAGATATACCTTGAAGCACTCACCTCCCTGGCAAAGGCGCCAGAAAAGAGCTTGATGTCTACTACGCAACCTTCTTCTTGTAGACGTTGTTGGGCCTCCAAGTGCAGAGGTTTGTAGGACAGTAGCAAATTTCCCTCAAGTGGATGACCTAAGGTTTATCATTCCGTGGGAGGCGTAGGATGAAGATGGTCTCTCTCAAGCAACCCTGCAACCAAATAACAAAGAGTCTCTTATGTCCCCAACACACCCAATACAATGGTAAATTGTATAGGTGCACTAGTTCGGCGAAGAGATGGTGATACAAGTGCAATATTGTAACATCCCAAAATTCTAAATTTTGGAATGTTATAATAAACAGATAGATTGGATTGATTGTTTGATTGATTGACTGAAAGTGAGTGGAATTCGAAATCTTTTGAAAGTTAAATGAGAGGGAATAAAAGGACTTTCCCAAACTTTCATTTTGCTTTTATGATCTCCATGAATTCAAATTCTTTTCGCCACAAAACCCTGCAGAGAAGATGACATGACTTCTTCCATTTATTTAAATGACAAGGGGTGTTGAAAACATTTGAATTTCATTTGAAAATATTTCCCATTTCTGAAACTTTATGCAACTCAATGATTTTCACGAGAGAAGATAAAATGACTTCTTCAAAACAAATGAAATACGAGTTGGGAGTTTCAAAGGATTAAATTCAAAGTCCCATTGAAATTATTTTTCAATATTGGAGTTATTTGAGTTTTATTCAAATTATTTTTCTCCAAAAATAAAATATATGGAAAATAGGGTAACATGATTCCCTACATCCGAAAATTGGAGAGAAATAAATTCGAAATCATTTTGGTATTTTTTAAAATTATTTTTATTGGATTTTATTAAGGCAGTAGCACTGTTTGATTTATTTAAATTTGTGTGGATTTTATTTGACTTTACAAAAATGTCCACGTTGTAGAAAATATTTTTCTGAAAATTTTGATATATTATATGCCTATATAATATTTTGATTTATTTTGTTTTTCATTTACTTTTTGTTTGTCTAAAAATGTTAAAAAAAAACTTTGGACCGACCGGACCGGGCCGGCCCAGTCGCCAGGCCGCGGCCCAGCAGGCCCGTCACCGCGCCCCGCTCGTCCCCGAGCTCGGGACGGAGTCCCGAGCAGCCATGGCCTCGCCGCCGCCTCCGTGCCGCCGCCGGCCTCCTCTGCCCCCTTCCCCACGCCACGCCTCCCCCTCCGCCTTTAAAAGGCGAGGACCCCGGCCCTCTCTCTCCCCCTCTGCTCGCGCCGCCGCCCCTCCCGCATCTCGCCGGCGCCAGCGAGATCCGCCGAGCTCCGCCGCCCGAAGCCACCACTCTCGCCGCCGACGACCGCCGTCGCCGCCACCGCACCCACCGCTCCACGCCGCCCCCTCCCGTGCCTTTCGCCGCCTTCCCCGACGACCGGAGCCACCTCGCCGCCCTCGCCGGAGCCCCGCGCCATCTCGCCGGAGAACGCCGCCGCCACCGCCGTTGGTTTTCTCGCCGCCGGTCGAACCCGCGAGAACCGGTACAAAACCGCTCGGTTTCCTACGGTTTTATTGTTTTTTTAAAAACCCTAGTTTGTTTTTTATATATAAAACTGGTTTTTGTTTAGGTTTATTTATTTAGAGAGCGTTCATTGGTTAGTATTAGAAAACGAACGTTCATTATTTAGCTTTTTCTTTTTCTGTTATTTTCGGTCAGGGACCTATCTGTGATGATTTCTTTACAAATTAGCCCCTGTTCTTCAAACGTTCGTTACTTTTTACTCGTTTGTCCAAATCCAACGAAACCAACGCCCACTTCTTCGTTATGATCTCCTCTATCCAGTAAAATAACTTAAACATGTTTTTGAAAGTTTTAAAATTTGAATTCAAACAGATTTGTATTCAAACTTCATTTGTTCATAACTTAAGTTCCGTAACTCCGTTTGAGTTGATTCTTTTTGCAAATCGAAGCTCTTGACCTAAACTTTCTGATAAGGCCAAATTCACATAATTTTGGTACTGTTAGAAATTGTTTTATGTTGCAAGAGTTAATTGCTTGGTTTTGAAGTTTTCCGAATTGTTTTCCTCGTTCTTTCTGATCTTTTGAGTGATTGCTTATGTGTGGTTACCATTTCTTGCTTACGATAGATTGATCGGAGTGTGACGAGTAGATCTATCTAGAGTATTGAGTGCGAATCATCTTCATCAACATTGCAGGCAAGTTCACACTTTGATCATACCCCTTTCATACCCAGTTTTTTTATGCATTAGATTCAACCCCCAAACAATTGCATGGTTAGGATCTAATTAAATTGTGGGTATTGGGATGTAGTTGAGGTAGTACCTATTACCTGTTTTACTTATCGAACCCTTGGGAGTTACTTCTACGTTTGCTATTATATTGCCATGCTATGCTCGTAGACGTGGATTGGGTTTGAGAGATTTCCATGACAGATATGAGATTGTTAATTAATGGTTTACTTAAGGTGGCAACTAAAACTCACATCTGGGTGGATTGAGGTACCTGGGTATTCCAGGATTGCCTGTTTTTCTTTTGGACCGCCACCCAGGTTCAAAGGGATCATAAGATTATTCATGCTAGAAACTTCCGTGTGCAGCCACAAGCTATTATGGGCTCTAGCATAGTTGATTAAGTTGTGTGAACTCTTACAGTGGTAGACTAGCAGATGTAGGGGAAAGTAGGTGTAACTGTCTACCTATACGTAAGGTGCAAACACTTCTGAAAGACTGTGTCTCGGTCATCCGTTACTCAAACACCATGTAGTGCGAGTAATCCAACGGAGGAGATCGAGTCTTGTGGGGAAAAGTGCGCAAACCTCTGCAGAGTGTACAAACTAATCATGATTAGCCGTGTCCCCAGTTATGGACATCTTGAGTATCTAGTTCTTGGATTATCATGTTGATCTCATCATGTTACTTAATTTAAATTTGATTTGGGTTTAATCACGTTCTTAATTGGGATTGAGATGCTATCAACCATCTCAATGTTTCACAACCACCATGATAGTTAAATAAAATTTATTCCTTTGAAGTAGGGAAAAATTGGCTTTTCGCAAAAACATTATAACCATAGAGCTTTTCACCAGCCAGATATGCATGTAGTGATAGCCTTTGTTCATCATTTCTCTATGGTGTGAATTTGCCAGCATATTCCATGTGCTGACCCGTTTTCGGGCTGCAATGTTTCATGTTGCAGGATTCTTACGACGAGTAAGTGATACGTTAGGGTTACGATTTCTACACTCAACTTTGCCGTTGGTGTTGATGGGAATCCACAACCTTGTTACTTCTGCTATTTTGGATTGAGGTAATAATATTTACGTTACTTTATACATGTGATTTACCTTTGTTATAAATCCTCGAGTACTGTGTGTGTCAGCATACCGATCCAGGGATGACACTTAAGCACAGAGACTTGATCCATTTGGGTCGGGTCGCTACAAGATGGTATCAGAGCACATGTTGACTGTAGGATGTGACCCTAGAAACTGGCAAGCCCATAGGAAGGATTTTCCCTAAAACTTTCCTTTTCGAAAAGATCTTTTACCTCTCTCCTTTTCCGAGTCTTATTCAAATATTCCCTTTTAGTGAGACCATACCCCTTTCCCCTTTGGACCACTCGAAGATTCGACGGATAAGACCACTTCAAGAAGTACAAGATATCGGACAACTAAGACCATTTGGAATGAAGAGGATTTTACCGTGCATTATGATAATGGAAACTATAACGGTTGAAGATTCCGAAGACTGGGAGAATTTGAAGGCTCTGAAGAATTGCCGGATGTGTATGACCTAGTAAGGCTACCCCTATGGAACTTGGCAGACTATGGAAGCTGTCAATACCTGGGATCAAGGTGTGTCGGAGAAAGACCGAAACATGGAGAGTTACAAACTCAAAGTTTTGTCAAGAAAACCCTAAGGCAGGAGATATCAACTATGGAATGAAAGCTCATGGCAGTAACATGGGCATAAACACGGATACCCATGGTGTTATTACCCGTTTATGCTATTGTCACCGTGCGGAGTTAAGCATGCAGATGCATGGAAGGATTGGATGGTAGAAAGCTGATGGATCACCTATCAGCAAGATGAAGTTTTAACTTTAGACCGGTGTATCACGAGGATCTGGAGTATTACATCAGGAAGTTTAAAGATGAACCTTCAGGAAGCAGTATTCGACAAGTAAGCATTTCGTGAAGGACTCAGGACCCAGAAGTTGAAAGTAGCCAAGCTGGGAAAGCAAAACCTCGAGATAACGGAGACTCGTTAGGAACTGAAGGACAGTAGGATCAGGGTTCATGTCAAGGATGTTGAGACCCAGAAGTTGGAGCGCAACTCCAGAAATATTAAAGGACGTCATGAGAGACTTCGCGTCAACAGAGATGATTTGGCAAAAGAACTTGAGAAGGACAAGCATGATTGGAAGAAGCCATCGGAGACATGAACAAGACTTGAAGAGTTTGGCGACGTTGAAGATTTATTGACCTTTAGAAGACCAAACCCCTGTCATACCTACGTCAGATGCGACGTTTGTGAGCTGTCATTTGTTTGTTGTTTTTCCGACAGCCACAATAAAATCTGTCTTTTCAAAACAATTGTTTGCATTGTGTGTATCCCTCTCTATCTCTCTTATCTCACCCCAAACCCTTGGACCCATTAGAGGATGAATGGAGATGAGCTTGTATTTTCTGGACCGATGAGTCAATTGGAGACGGACCGATGGATTCAGAACATGGAGGATCACATGAAGAATAACCCTATAGTCGGAAGGGATATGACCCGGCATGCTCTTCAATGTTTTGAAAGAGGTGCTGCTACTTGGTGGAGGATGTACCAAACCACCAATGGATGGCAAGGAGTAACCACTTGGAAAGAATTTAAGTGGACTCTACAAAGATCTCGTCTTGTGTCCCAGAAATTTAAGCCTTATGGAAAGGATGTGAAGAAACCTTGTGCATACAAGCCTTGTGGAGAAATAGGACACAACCATAAGGAACACAAGGATGAATGCCCTAATTGTGAAGGAAGTCACCCAGCTGAAGAATGCCCAACTAGGCAGATCACTTGTTTCTTGTGTGAAGGGACTACCCACTACCCTGCTCAGTGTCACATCTACCCCATGGTACAAAGGACCGTCCAGCAGAAGAAAGAAGCAATGAAAAGAGCCCTCATGGAAATTTTAGAGGAATCTGTGATGTAGGAAGAGGTGGAGGACACACCCAAAGAAGAACCAATTAAACCCTGCACCAAGTCATGCTATTCATGTGGAGAAGAAGGACACATCTCCCAAAATTGTCTGAATGGGGATTTAGTAGAATTCCCGACAGAGGAAGTAGAGTATGACCCACAGGAAATAGAAGCCCTGATTGGAACGGAAAAGTCCAGGAAGAGAAGTAGATTGGATCCCAGGAACAACCCAATTTCTACAAAGAGAGACCTGAGTCATATCACATGTTTCAGGTGCAAAAATTCAGGACACTACCACAATGATTGCCCAAAAGGGAAGATGAGGACCCCAGGAGGCTATATAATCACAAGGAAACCCCGAGATATGTCAGAAGTAATATGTTTCCGTTGTGATGAAGCAGGGCACTTTGCCAGAGAATGCCCCAAGGAGACGGAGACTTGTGATAAATAGTTGAGTGCAACGAGAAATATAGTAGTAGTAGTGTGGACATTTCTTTTATTAGTGAGGTGTCGGATTGAGGCATGTAATGGAATGCAGGAGATTGTAATAATTTGAGAATCAATAAAGTTAGCATCATTGGTATTGATTTGGATTTTATGAGTTGTTACTCTATGAAGAAAGATTTTGACCATTTTCGAGGATATGAGAAATATGGTCTATGGAAGATTGTGCATTTTAAAGGTGGTAGTACCCTGTGAGGAAACTTGACCCTTGGAAAAAGGTAATGATATTCCACGAAGTGGATTTCGAACAAAATAAGTATGAGTTTTATCTCGATATGTTGGATACCCCAAGAATATGAGGGTATGGAGTATTATTGGATGTAAAGGAGGTAGTCTATGAAATTGGAGACAGAGCATGTCTTCGTGTGTTCCCTCTGCGAGGAGTTAAACTATTTGGAGTTAAGGGAAAGTTAGCCCCGAGATTTGTAGGACCATACCGAGTTTTGGAGCGTATGGGAGAAGTGGCCAACAAGTTGGAGTCACCCGAAGGACTGTCAGGAGTTCATGATGTGTTTCATGTTTCCCAGTTGAAGAAGTGCCATGCAGAGATGGCCAATATTCCCCTGTAAGGACGCTTGACCCTGGAAAGGATAATGATGTTCCACGAAGTGGAGTATGGACTTCATAAGTATAAGTTTTTTTATCTCGGTATGTGGGATATCCCACGAGGATGAAGGGATAAATTACTATTGGATATAAAGGAGGTATGATGTTGGAAATATGGATCAATGGAAATTCCATAATGAGTCTGAGTAATCATGTCCTAGTTTGGTGCCAATAGAAGGAAGGAAGACAGTACAATTGGATGGATTTAAGAATACCAGGAATTTGGATGTTGGATTAAGGATCAGTTGCCCGATGATGAGTTCAAGATTTACCAGTGATGAGATGGGCCATAACCCACAGGCCCCAGGACCTGCCAAAAAGCAAGCACAATCTTACTGAAGGAAAAACCTTGGAAGAAGTTACGATTTTTATTGACAGACGATCTTATAGGAGTTACGCAAAAACCTGAGAGTTGTGAAGGAACGATAGATGTTTGTTTGGCTTGCAGAATCCATGGATTTATCCGAACTTGGTTCGTCGACAAGAGAAATTCTGCAATGCTTGTGAGGATGACCGAGTGTTAGAATGCGAGATTCGCTAAACCATATACAAGGTAATGACTTGGATGCGGGATGGATTGATCACCATACCGACTTACTCTTATTGTTCGCCTTGCTATATGGGATGGTAAATCTGAGTGACCTACCTATAGTCGAGAAACAACGGTATTAAACCTTGATTGAACCTTAGAATGGTATAAGAATGTTTCCCTTGTACACGGCAGTTGATGCCAATCGTAGGTTATACGGTGAGGATCAACCCAGACCCATTTTCCTGCAGGAGAAACCATAAATTGTTGACCACCAGGAGATGTCGATAGTTGTTTAGTATTGGCGCCTGACCCGACAGCTAAGAAGACCCAGTAATGAAATAACCTTACCAAGATGAAAGGACAGAAGAATTGTGGTAAAGGTTCTACCACCACCTGAAGAGTCCAGAGAAGGAATTATACTAAAGATCTGAGAAGACCGACCCTGTCAAGGATAAGGATGGAGTATATGAGTATTGATGTGACCGTAACCATGCTTCTAAGTGTGGTAGCACCCCAGACCCCTGAGATGATCGATGGATTTTGAGAAGACCCCCAAACCCTAACCTATTTCTTGTTAGCCTCTCCGAATCTCGAGGACGAGATTCATTTTAAGGGTGGTAGGTTTGTAACATCCCAAAATTCTAAATTTTGGAATGTTATAATAAACAGATAGATTGGATTGATTGTTTGATTGATTGCCTGAAAGTGAGTGGAATTCGAAATCTTTTGAAAGTTAAATGAGAGGGAATAAAAGGACTTTCCCAAACTTTCATTTTGCTTTTATGATCTCCATGAATTCAAATTCTTTTCGCCACAAAACCCTGGAGAGAAGATGACATGACTTCTTCCATTTATTTAAATGACAAGGGGTGTTGAAAATATTTGCATTTCATTTGAAAATATTTCCCATTTCTGAAACTTTATGCAACTCAATGATTTTCACGAGAGAAGATAAAATGACTTCTTCAAAACAAATGAAATACGAGTTGGGAGTTTCAAAGGATTAAATTCAAAGTCCCATTGAAATTATTTTTCAATATTGGAGTTATTTGAGTTTTATTCAAATTATTTTTCTCCAAAAATAAAATATATGGAAAATAGGGTAACATGATTCCCTACATCAGAAAATTGGAGAGAAATAAATTCGAAATCATTTTGGTATATTTAATTTTTTATTGGATTTTATTAAGGCAGTAGCACTGTTTGATTTATTTAAATTTGTGTGGATTTTATTTGACTTTACAAAAATGTCCACGTTGTAGAAAATATTTTTCTGAAAATTTTGATATATTATATGCCTATATAATATTTTGATTTATTTTGTTTTTCATTTACTTTTTGTTTGTCTAAAAATGTTTTAAAAAAAACTTTGGACCGACCGGACCGGGCCGGCCCAGTCGCCAGGCCGCGGCCCAACCGGCCCGTCACCGCGCCCCGCTCGTCCCCGAGCTTGGGACGGAGTCCCGAGCCGCCACGGCCTCGCCGCCGCCTCCGTGCCGCCGCCGGCCTCCTCTGCCCCCTTCCCCACGCCACGCCTCCCCCTCCGCCTTTAAAAGGCGAGGACCCCGGCCCTCTCTCTACCCCTCTGCTCGCGCCGCCGCCCCTCCCGCATCTCGCCGCCGCCGGCGAGATCCGCCGAGCTCCGCCGCCCGAAGCCACCACTCTCACCGCCGACGACCGCCGCCGTCGCCGCCACCGCACCCACCGCTCCACGCCGCCCCCTCCCGTGCCTTTCGCCGCCTTCCCCAACGACCGGAGCCACCTCGCCGCCCTCGCCGGAGCCCCGCGCCATCTCGCCGGAGAACGCCGCCGCCACCGCCGTTGGTTTTCTCGCCGCCGGTCGAACCCGCGAGAACCGGTACAAAACCGCTCGGTTTCCTACGGTTTTATTGTTTTTTTAAAAACCCTAGTTTGTTTTTTTATATATAAAACCGGTTTTTGTTTAGGTTTATTTATTTAGAGAGCGTTCATTGGTTAGGTTTAGAAAACGAACGTTCATTATTTAGCTTTTTCTTTTTCTGTTATTTTCGGTCAGGGACCTATCTGTGATGATTTCTTTATAGATTAGCCCCTGTTCTTCAAACGTTCGTTACTTTTTACTCGTTTGTCCAAATCCAACGAAACCAACGCCCACTTCTTCGTTATGATCTCCTCTATCCAGTAAAACAACTTAAACATGTTTTTGAAAGTTTCAAAATTTGAATTCAAACAGATTTGTATTCAAACTTCTTTTGTTCATAACTTATGTTCCGTAACTCCGTTTGAGTTGATTCTTTTTGCAAATCGAAGCTCTTGACCTAAACTTTCTGTTAAGGCCAAATTCACATAATTTTGGTACTGTTAGAAATTGTTTTATGTTGCAAGAGTTAATTGCTTGGTTTTGAAGTTTTCCGAATTGTTTTCCTCGTTCTTTCTGATCTTTTGAGTGATTGCTTATGTGTGGTTACCATTGCTTGCTTACGATAGATGGACCGGAGTGTGACGAGTAGATCTATCCAGAGTATTGAGTGCAAATCATCTTCATCAACATTGCAGGCAAGTTCACACTTTGATCATACCCCTTTCATACCCAGTTTTTTTATGCATTAGATTCAACCCCCAAACAGTTGCATGGTTAGGATCTAATTAAATTGTGGGTATTGGGATGTAGTTGAGGTAGTACCTATTACCTGTTTTACTTATCAAACCCTTGGGAGTTACTTCTATGTTTGCTATTATATTGCCATGCTATGCTCGTAGACGTGGATTGGGTTTGAGAGATTTCCATGACAGATGTGAGATTGTTAATTAATGGTTTACTTAAGGTGGCAACTAAAACTCACATCTGGGTGGATTGAGGTACCTGGGTATTCCAGGATTGCCTGTTTTTCTTTTGGACCGCCACCCAGGTTCAAAGGGATCATAAGATTATTCATGCTAGAAACTTCCGTGTGCAGCCACAAGCTATTATGGGCTCTAGCATAGTTGATTAAGTTGTGTGAACTCTTACAGTGGTAGACTAGCAGATGTAGGGGAAAGTAGGTGTAACTGTCTACCCATACGTAAGGTGCAAACACTTCTAAAAGACTGTGTCTCGGTCATCCGTTACTCAAACACCATGTAGTGCGAGTAATCCAACGGAGGAGATCGAGTCTTGTGGGGAAAAGTGCGCAAACCTCTGCAGAGTGTACAAACTAATCATGATTAGCCGTGTCCCCGGTTATGGACATCTTGAGTATCTAGTTCTTGGATTATCATGTTGATCTCATCATGTTACTTATTTTAAATTTGATTTGGGTTTAATCATGTTCTTAATTGGGATTGAGATGCTGTCAACCATCTCAATGTTTCACAACCACCATGATAGTTAAATAAAATTTATTCCTTTGAAGTAGGGAAAAAATGGCTTTTCGCAAAAACATTATAACCATAGAGCTTTTCACCAGCCAGATATGCATGTAGTGATAGCCTTTGTTCATCATTTCTCTATGGTGTGAATTTGCCAGCATATTCCATGTGCTGACCCGTTTTCGGGCTGCAACGTTTCATGTTGCAGGATTCTTACGACGAGTAAGTGATACGTTAGGGTTACGATTTCTACACTCAACTTTGCCGTTGGTGTTGATGGGAATCCACAACCTTGTTACTTCCGCTATTTTGGATTGAGGTAATAGTATTTATGTTACTATATACATGTGATTTACCTCTGTTATAAATCCTCGAGTACTGTGTGTGTCAGCATACCGATCCAGGGATGACACTTAAGCACAGAGACTTGATCCATTTGGGTCGGGTCGCTACAAATATGGATGGTAGATATAGGTTTTTGTAATCTGAAAATATAAAAACAGCAAGGTAACAAGTAGTAAAAGTGAGCGTAAACGGTATTGCAATGATAGGAAACAAGGCCTAGGGTTCATACTTTCACTAATTTTCTCAACAATAATAACATAGTTGGATCATATAACTATCCTCAACATGCAACAAAGAGTCACTCCAAAGTCACTAATAGCGGAGAACAAACGAAGAGATTATGGTAGGGTACGAAACCGCCTCAAAGTTATTCTTTCCGATCAATCCATTGGGCTATTCCTATAAGTGTCACAAAAAGCCCTAGAGTTCGTAGTAAAATAACACCTTAAGACACAAATCAACCAAAACCCTAATGTCACCTAGATACTCCAATGTCACCTCAAGTATCCGTGGGTAAGATTATACGATATGCATCACACAATCTCAGATTCATCTATTCAACCAACACAAAGAACTTCAAAGAGTGCCCCAAAGTTTCTACCGGAGAATCTAGACGAAAACGTGTGCCAGCCCCTATGCATAGGTTCATGGGCGGAACCCGCAAGTTGATCACCAAAACATACATCAAGTGAATCAATAGAATACCCCATTGTCACCACGGGTATCCCACGCAAGACATACATCAAGTGTTCTCAAATCATTAAAAGACTCAATCCGATAAGATATCTTCAAAGGGGAAGCTCAATCCATTACAAGAGAGTAGAGGGGGAGAAACATCATAAGATCCAACTATAGTAGCAAAGCTCGCGATACATCAAGATCGTATCACCTCAAGAACACGAGAGAGAGAGAGAGATCAAACACATAGCTACTGGTACATACCCTCAGCCCCGAGGGTGAACTACTCCCTCCTCGTCAAGGAGATTGCCGGGATGATGAAGATGGCCACCGATGAGGGTTCCCCCCTCCGGCAGGGTGCCGGAACAGGGTCCCGATTGGTTTTTGGTGGCTACAGAGGCTTGCGGCGGCGGAACTCCCGATTGATTCTGTTCCCCGAAGGTTTTAGGGTATATTGGGATATATAGGTGAAAGAAGTACATCAGGGGAGCCACGAGGGGCCCACGAGGGTTGAGGGCGCGCCCAGGGGGGTGGGCGCGCCCCCTGCCTCGTGCCTTCCTCGTTGCTTCCTTGACGTGGACTCCAAGTCCCCCGGGTTGCTTTCCTTCCAAAAATAACTTCTCCAGAAGGTTTAATTCTGTTTCGACTTCGTTTGATATTCCTTTTCTTCGAAACACTGAAACAAGGGAAAAAACAGAAACTGGCACTGGGCTCTGGGTCAATAGGTTAGTCCCAAAAGTAATATAAAAGTGTTTAATAAAGCCCATAAACATCCAAGATGGATAATATAATAGCATGGAACAATCAAAAATTATAGATACGTTGGAGACGTACCAGTCTACTATGTAGCCCCTGGTATGTACGCAATTATCCGAATACGGTTTGCGTTACATAGGTGACCAGAAAAATGGCCCTTCGTGTAATACGAAAGAAATCGCAAAAGATTCTGATAAGTCCCCGAGTGGTTGACCAGCTCTCGCCGCATCATGACAGTCAGTTTTTGGCTTTCTCTACTGAGGTGTTTGACCAGGTGAACCGGAAACACAATCGCAGTAGTTCTCCCTTTACTACCCTAGCCGATAAGACGGAACGCAGGGTAGCAAGAACAGGAGCCGGGCAACCCAACTATTGACCAAAGACATGGTTCGGAGCTGATGCATACAAGGCCAAACTCGTGACGCCGAAGTATGCTATAGAGCTGTTCGGACCTTTTCGGCAACCCATATGTTGATGTATCGAGCCCCTGGCGATTTGTGCCAAGGTGTCTGTGTGGACCAACCGAAGAAGCAAGGTACGCTTATATGCGGAAAAGCAAATACTGAAGATGGCTTATGTTCACTAAAATCTGATTGATACGTCGAACATAATCTTACAGATTATGACACCACCACCCAGGCCATTTTACGTGCCAAGGGTCGAGGGCTGAGGAGAAAGGCTCTGTACAGGTTTCAAATAGAGTTTTTGGTCTACAAAAAACCTTTTGTACCTCCTGTCGCACGTCTGCGCTGCCTGTGCTTCCGCGAAAAGGCTTCCTTAAAGGGAGGAATCCCCGGTTATTTGTAGGAAAGCCGGGCTCATAAAGAGTCCTTTTAGGTCCATAGGACGGACATGTATTGATTCACCCGTGGCAAAAAGATAAGAAAATAGTTAGAAAAGAGAAAAGGCTAAAGTCCGGATGAACCGTGTTGTAGGCCTGTCCGTATTGTGCCCCCGTTGATGACCAAGGTATTTTGAGTGCATAATTATGTATGCGCGATGCAAAGTCCGCGGGTATAAGAGGCGGACGACGGAGGCGGAGCTGCTAATCCAGCTCTAAAATTGATCGGTCCTGTGTAGTAGAGGCCGGCGGTTTAATGACCGATGAGGTATGCGGCTTGAGGAGGCCGCTTTGTACTTCGGCTGTGATTGCCACAGTGTGCCCCTCAGTGTGGAGGGAGCGTTCTGTGTTTCCATTGATCGTTATGGTGTCGCGTGGACCGGGCATCGTAAGCTTTAGATAGGCGTAGTTTGGGACCGCATTGAAACGAGCAAAAGCGGTCCGCCCGAGCAGTGCGTGGTAGCCAATGCAGAATGGGACAATATCGAAGATCAAGTCTTCGCGTCGGAAGTTTTTCGTTGAGCCGAAGACGACTTCGAGTGAGATTGAGCCTGTGCCGTGAGCTTCTACGCCGGGTATTACTCCCTTGAAGGTAGTTGTGGTGGGCTTGATCCTTGAAGGGTCAATGCCCATTTTGCGGATAGTGCCTTGGTATAGTAAATTGAGGCTACTACCGCCGTCCAAGAGGACTCGCGTGAGATGGAATCTGCCGATAATTGGATCGAGGACCAGAGCTGCCGAACCTCCATGACGGACACTGGTTGGGTGGTCCTTGTGATCAAAAGTGATCGAGCAGGCCGCCCATGGGTTGAATTTTGGGGCATCCGGCTTTATGGCGTGGTCGTCTCGTAGTTCGTGCTTGCGCTCCCTTTCAGAGGTATGCGTCACGTATATCATGTTTACTGTTTGCACTTTGGGGGGGAAATTGCTTCTGTTCTTCGGTGCTCGGTAGGCGAGCCTCCTCTTCGTCGCTGTCAATGGGCGGCCCCTTCCCTTTGTGTTCGGCATTGAGCTTGCTGACTTGTTTCAAAACCCAACAATTTCTGTTGGTATGGTTGGCGGGTTTGTCGGGGCTGCCATGGATCTGATAGGGCCGATCCAGTATCTTATCTAGACTGGATGGACCATCTCTGTTTGCCTTAAATGGCTTCTTCCATTGACTGGTTTTGGAGCCACTAAATCCGGCGTTAACCATTATGTCTTGGGTTCCTGCATTATTGTTGCGACGCTTGTCTTTATTGCATCGTGGCTTGCCATTGCCGTCCCTGACTTCGGAGGTGCCCGGATCGCTCACGCTATTGCTTCTAAGAGCAAGCCATCTATCTTTTCCTGCGCCAAAGCGGGTCATTAGTGCGGTGAGAGCCGCCATGGACTTTGGTTTTTCTTGGCCGAGGTGGCGGGCGAGCCACTCGTCGCGGACGCTATGTTTAAAGGCCGTGAGTGCTTCGGCATCTGGACAGTCGACAATTTGGTTCTTTTTAATTAGGAACCTAGTCCAGAGTTTCCTGGCTGATTCTCCGGGCTGCTGGATGATTTTTTTGACTGTACACAGTAAGGCAATGTCCCACTGCAATTTTTATAAATATATCAAGAAGGTCTTATACAAATAAAAGAATAAAGGCTTGAGCTAAGCCACTGAAAAGAAGAAGAACATGAGAGAAAAGAAAAAAAGAAAGAAAAAACTATAGCTAAAGGCCTAGAAGGATAAAAAACAACAAAAGAAGATTACAGCAGATTGTCCAACCAGGTATGAAATTCAGCAGCATATTTCTTCTTGATTCTGTGCCTTAACCATTGTAGCTCCTGAAAGAAGATTGGCTGCTGGATGATGTGACTGAGGTCATCGGCGTCCGGAGGCCGGACATATGTACCTTGGAAATTGTCGCGAAAGGCGTCTTCCAAGTCTTCCCAGCTGCCAATGAAGTTCTCTGGGAGGCTGTTTAGCGAGTGCCGGGCTGGTCCCTTTAATTTTAGTGGGAGATATTTAATGGCGTGGAGATCATCACCGCGGGCCATGTGGATATGGAGAAGAAAATCCTCAATCCATATGGCGGGGTCAGTTGTTCCATCATATGATTCAATATTCATGTGTTTAAACCCTTCTGGGAATTTGTGCTCCATTACTTCATCAGTGAAGCAGATGGGGTGTGCGGCGCCTCTGTATCGGGCCAAGTCACGACGTAGCTCGGATGGAGTCCGTCTGCGGTTTTCGGCCCGGATGTGGTTATGTTTGTCACGTCCGGCTAGATAGCCGTCATCGCACACCGAGGCATGCCCCCGCGATCCATAGATCGATCTGCTCTAACCTGCTCTATTTTCCAAGTCCTGCCGCAGGTCATATGTATAACCCCGAGCTGTTGTGTCTCTATCTTTACAGCGAGGTAGTATGGGTTGGTGTTCGGCTTGAGTTGCCGTTTTGTCCCGGCCACGTGGTGGTCCGTCAGCCACGTTACGCGCTGATGGTACGGGCTCCAGTACCTCGTCATCGAATTGAGGTAGTAGCTTACGCTTCGGGTAGCTTTTGGTTGGTCGTGCAAGGCCGTATTCCTCGGCTGCCAGGACATTGCTACCTCTTGAGCATGCGTTGGTTTTCCCTTGAAGAGGAAAGGGTGATGCAGCAAAGTAGCGTAAGTATTTCCCTCAGTTTTTGAGAACCAAGGTATCAATCCAGTAGGAGGTTACACGCAAGTCGCCTCGTACCTACACAGACAAATAAGAACCTTGCAACCAACGCGATAAAGGGGTTGTCAATCCCTTCACGGCCACTTGCAAAAGTGAGATCTGATAGAGATAATAAGATAAATATTTTTGGTATTTTTATGATATAGATTGGAAAGTAAAGATTGCAAAATAAAAGGCGGAAGAAATAGTAAATTGATAGGAAAATAATATGATGGAAGATAGACCCGGGGGCCATAGGTTTCACTAGTGGCTTCTCTCAAGATAGCATAATTTACGGTGGGTGAACGAATTACTGTCGAGCAATTGATAGAAAAGCGCATAGTTATGAGAATATCTAGGCATGATCATGTATATAGGCATCACGTCCGCGACAAGTAGACCAAAACGATTCTGCATCTACTACTATTACTCCACACATCGACCGCTATCCAGCATGCATCTAGAGTATTAAGTTCATAAGAACAGAGTAACGCATTAGGCAATATGACATGATGTAGAGGGATAAACTCAAGCAATATGATATAAACCCCATCTTTTTATCCTCAATGGCAACAATACAATACGTGCCTTGCTGCCCCTGCTGTCACTTGGAAAGGACACCGCAAGATTGAACCCAAAGCTAAGCACTTCTCCCATTGCAAGAAAGATCAATCTAGTAGGCCAAACCAAACTGATAATTCGAAGAGACTTGCAAAGATATTTAAATCATGCGTAAAAGAATTCAGAGAAGAATCAAATATTGTTCATAGATAATCTTGATCATAAACCCACAATTCATCAGATCTCGACAAACACACCGCAAAAATAATTACATCGAATAGATCTCCAAGAAGATCGAGGAGAACTTTGTATTGAGATCCAAAGAGAGAGAAGAAGCCATCTAGCTAATAACTATGGACCCGAAGGTCTGTGGTAAACTACTCACACATCATCGGAGAGGCTATGGTGTTGATGTAGAAGCCTTCCGTGATCAATTCCCCCTCCGGCGGAGCGCCGGAAAAGTCCCCAAGATGGGATCTCACGGGTACAGAAGGTTGCGGCGGTGGAAATAGGGTTTCGGGGTGCTCTCGGATGTTTTTAGGGTATATGAGTATATATAGGCAAAAGAAGTAGGTCGGTGGAGCCACAAGGGGCCCACGAGGGTCGGGGACGCGCCTACCCCCCTGGGCGCGCCTCCCTGCCTCGTGGCTTCCTTGTTGCTTGCTTGACATCCACTCCAAGTCTCCTGGATTGCGTTTGTTCCAAAAATAACTCTCCCGAAGGTTTCATTCCATTTGGATTCCGTTTGATATTCCTTTTCTGCGAAACAATGAAATAGGCAAAAAAAACAACAATTTGCACTGGGCCTTCGGTTAATAGGTTAGTCCCAAAAATAATATAAAAGTGCATAGTAAAGCCCATTAAACATCCAAAACAGATAATATAATAGCATGCAACAATCAAAAATTGAAGATACGTTGGAGACGTATCAAGCATCCCCAAGCTTAATTCCTACTCGTCCTCGGGTAGGTAAATGATAAAAATAGAATTTTTGATGTGGAATGCTACCTAGCATAATTCTTAATGTAATTTTCTTTATTGTGGCATGAATTTTCAGATCCGAAAGATTCAAGACAAAAGTTTAATATTGACATAAAAATAATAATACTTCAAGCATACTAACTAAGCAATTATGTCTTCTCAAAATAACATGGCCAAAGAAACCTTATCCCTACAAAATCATATAGTTTGGTTATGCTTCATTTTCGTCACACAAGAATGCTCTCATCATGCACAACCCCGATGACAAGCCAAGCAATTGTTTCATACTTTAGTATCTCAAACTTTTTTCAACTTTCACACAATGCATGAGCGTGAGCCATGGACATAGCACTATGGGTGGAATAGAATATAATGATGGAGGTTGTGTGGAGAAGACAAAAAAGAGAGAAAGTCTCACATTGACGCGGCTAATCAATGGGCTAGGGAGATGCCCATCAATTGATGTCAATGCAAGGAGTAGGGATTGCCATGCAACGGATGCACTAGAGCTATAAATGTATGAAATCTCAACAAAAGAAACTAAGTGGGTGTGCATCCAACTTGCTTGCTCACGAAGACCTAGGGCACTTGAGGAAGCCCATTGTTGGAATATACAAGCCAAGTTCTATAATGAAAAATTCCCACTAGTATATGAAAGCGACAAAACAAGAGACTCTCTATCATAAAGATCATGGTGCTATTTTGAAGCACAAGTGTGGAAAAAAAGGATAGTAGCATTGTCCCTTTTTTATTATTTGGGGACAATGCTCTATTAATGATGATAATCACACTTCTATTTATTTACAACTCAAAGATTACAACTCGATACTAGAACAAAATATGACTCTAAATGAATGCCTCCGGCGGTGTACCGGGATGAGCAATGAATCAAGAGTGACATGTATGATAAATTATGCATGGTGGCTTTGCCACAAATACGATGTCAACTACATGATCATGCAAAGCAATATGACAATGATGAGGCGTGTCATAATAAATGAAACGGTGGAATGTTGCATGGCAATATATCTCGGAATGGCTATGGAAATGCCATAATAGGTAGGTATGGTGGCTGTTTTGAGGAAGATATAAGGGGGTTTATGTGTGATAGAGCATATCATATCACGGGGGTTGGATGCACCGGCGAAGTTTGCACCAACTCTCAAGGTGAGAAAGGGCAATGCACGGTACCGAAGAGGCTAGCAATGATGGAAAGGTGAGAGTGCGTGTAATCCATGGACTCAACATTAGTCATAAAGAACTCACATACCTATTGCAAAAATCTACAAGTCATCAAAAACCAAGCATTACGCGCATGCTCCTAGAGGGATAGATTGGTAGGAAAAGACCATCACTCGTCCCCGACCGCCACTCATAAGGATGACAATCAAAGAACACCTCATGTTTCAAATTTGTCACACAATGGTTACCATACGTGCATGCTACGAGGCTTGCAAACCTCAACACAAGTATTTCTCAAATTCACAACTACTCAACTAGCATGACTCTAATATTACCACCTTCATATCTCAAAACAATCATCAAGTATCAAACTTCTCATAGTATTCAATGCACTTTTATGAAAGTTTTTATTATACCCATCTTGGATGCCTATCATATTAGGACTAATTCTATAGCCAAAGAAGAATACCATGCTGTTCTAAAGGACTCTCAAAATAATATAAGTGAATAATGAGAGATCAATAATTTCTATAAAATAAAACCACCACCGTGCTCTAAAAGATATAAGTGAAGCACTAGAGCAAAATTATCTAGCTCAAAAGATATAAGTGAAGCACATAGAGTATTCTAATAAATTCCGATTCATGTGTGTCTCTCCAAAAGGTGTGTACAGCAAGGATGATTGTGGTAAACTAAAAAGCAAAGACTCAAATCATACAAGATGCTCCAAGCAAAACACATATCATGTGGTGAATAAAAATATAGCCTCAAGTAAAGTTACCGATGGACGAAGACGAAAGAGGGGATGCCTTCCGGGGCATCCCCAAGCTTAGGCTTTTGGTTGTCCTTTAATTTTACCTTTGGGTGCCTTGGGCATCCCCAATATTAGGCTCTTGCCACTCCTTATTCCATAATCCATCAAATCTTTACCCAAAACTTGAAAACTTCACAACACAAAACTCAACAGAAAATCTCATGAGCTCCGTTAGTATAAGAAAACAAATCACCACTTTAAGTTACTGTAATGAACTCATTATTTATTTATATTTATGTTAAACCTACTATATTCCAACTTCTCTATGGTTCATACCCCCCGATACTAGCCATAGATTCATTAAAATAAGCAAACAACACACGAAAAACAGAATCTGTCAAAAACAGAACAGTCTGTAGTAATGTGGATCAAACGTATACTTATGTAACTCCAAAAATTCTTAAATAAACTGGTGGACTTGAGGAATTTATCTATTAATCATCTGCAAAAAGAATCAACCTAATATCACTCTCCAGTAAAAAATGGCAGCTAATCTCATGAGTGCTAAAGTTTCTGTTTTTTTACAGCAAGATCATAAAGACTTCATCCAAGTCTTCCCAAAGGTTATACTTGGCACAAACACTAATTAAAACATAAAAACACATATGAACAGAAGCTAGATGAATTATTTATTACTAAACAGAACCAAAGATCAATAAACAAAAATAAAATTGGGTTGCCTCCCAACAAGCGCTATCGTTTAACGCCCCTAGCTAGGCATAAAGGCAAGAATAGATCTAGGTATTGTCATCTTTGGTATGCAACCCATAAGTTGCTCTCATAATAGATTCATAAGGTAATTTAATTTTATTCCTAGGAAAGTGTTCCATGCTTTTCCTTAATGGAAATTGGAATCTGACATTTCCTTCTTTCATATCAATAATTGCACCAATCGTTCTAAGGAAAGGTCTACGAAGAATAATAGGACATGTAGGATTGCAACCTATATCAAGAACAATGAAATCTACGGGCACATAATTCCTATTTGCAACAATAAGAACATCATTAATTCTTCCCATAGGTTTCTTAATGGTGGAATCTGCAAGATGCAAATTTAAAGAACAATCATCAAATTCACGGAAACCTAACACATCACCCAAAGTTTTGGGAATCGTGGAAACACTAGCACCCAAATCACACAAAGCATAGCATTCATGATTTTTAATCTAAATTTTAATAGTAGGTTCCCACTCATCATAAAGTTTTCTAGGGATAGAAACTTCTAATTCAAGCTTTTCTTCATAGGATTGCATTAAAGCATCAACGATATGTTTGGTAAAAGCTTTATTTTGACTATAAGCATGAGGAGAATTTAACACGGATTGCAACAAGGAAATACAATCTATACCTACTAATAAAGCAAGGTGTGTTTCTCCGATTTTTTCATCCGTTCACCACTGATTTTTTTTGTTCTATCCAAGGTGGTACTAATTTTTTGTGTGTCCATCTGCCATAAAAGAAACAGTTTTATCCAAAATTTCGTACATGGCCACGCGCGCTGAGGCCCAGCCCATTTATTTGCTGTCCATGCAGCTGAGAACCATTATTTACCGCACTGGTTGGAAAATAGACGAAGTTTCGCATATGGCGCCCAGTATTGGGACGGCCCATTTTTATTTTTTTCTCTGTTCTGCTTCTTTTTCCTTTTTCTTTTTTCCCTTTTCTTTTCTCTTTCCTTTTTCTTTTTTCTCTTCCAACTTTCTATTTGTTTTTTCCTTTTTTCATAAATTCAATTTTTCAGAATTTTTGTTTTTGATTAAATTTTTGTAAAATCTCCAGAATTTATTATATTTTTACCATTTTGAATTTTTTTTCCAAATTTTAGATTTTTCTTCCCATTCCGGAAATTATTGAAAACTATAGAATTTTTTTGCATTTAATTGTTTTTTATGATTTCCAAAATTGTTCGATATTTTCAAAATAAATTGCATTTTGAAAATGATACAAATTCAAAAAATATTCATTTTTATTGAAACGTTCACAAATTCAAAGTAATGCTTGTGTTAGAAAACATGTTTTTGAAAATTATTTCAATGTTCAAAACATATTTAATTTTCAAAAATTGTTCACATGTTCAAAAAATGTTCGTTTACTTATAAAAGGTTCATGTTTTTATTTTTTTGTGAATTTCAAGAAATTTTCATGTTTCGAAGAATATTCGAGATATCATAATTATTAATTTATTTTTTGATAAGTTCAATAAGATGAGAAAAAAATGTTTTGAATGGTATGCTAAGTATATTATTAAACATTCGCGCTGGCTATTTGTTACCAGGAGCAGTTTGTCAAGTGGCTAGCAGCACGTGGTCGAGTTTTTGAGGTCGTCAGTTTGATCCTTCAACTCAGTGGTTGTTTTGGATTTTTGTTCGCACCTTATAAACACAGGTCGTTTTGGTGTCTGCCACTTGCCTGGCCAGACATGAACTGTTGTGCATCCGACGTGCTATTTGACAATAAAAAAGAATATGTTTGTTGACTATAATTAAAAGAAATTGTGGGCACATGGCAATAAAAGAGGATATGTTGGTTTGGCTCTGACTAAAAATACGTGGGCAAGTGATCGCTGAAATAATTACAGAGAATAAACCCTGATGAAGTAGGGACTACCTGGTTAGGTGTCGATTATACCGATGAAACGGGATTCGCTGCAAGTTGTACTATAACTGTTACGCCATCATAGGAGAGGGTGGTCGAAGCAACTATGCCCTGAAGGTCGCCGTGCTGCCACAAAATGAGGAGGCAGCCACAACCTAGACACGGTGGCGGACACGAAGAAAAAAAAAGGCACAAGTTGGGTGGTGGCCACCACTCCGACCAACCCCATCACTATTAAGATCTCGTGGGCCAAACATGACCTGTGAGAACATCCCAGCTCCTTGCTCTGTAGCCCCATCACTATGGAGACCGTTTTGATGGACACATCTATTATCTCTCCGATGCTTCTCGTAAGAAAATATCTCTCCCGTTCCAACGCACAGGCATATGTGCTAGTCTATTAAAGAACAATTATCATAATTAAATTCCTTGAAATTCAAAATAGTGGGTTCATTGCTACCTAAAGTTTTGACCTCTTCAATCCCACTTTTACCAATTTTTGCATCAAGATCTAAAAACTCCGAATCATTGGGACTCCTTTTAACTAAAGTTGGCTCATCTCCAGTCCCATCTTTATCAAGATTCATATTGCAAAACAAAGATTTAATAGGGGACACATCAATCACTTTTGGATCTTCATCATTATTACCTTCTAACTCTTCCGGTTTGGCAGCCATCTTATTAACTAAGGTGGCCTGCTTATTCGAAATCTGAGCTATTAAGTTTTCAAGATGAGCAAACTGAGATTTCAAACCATAAAACTCCTTAGACATATCATTAAGCTCTTTATTCATGTACTCCATAAAGCTTTTTTGTTCTTTAAGCTCATTTCTAAAGAAATTATTATGCTCAATGTCGGTGTACAAAAGTAGGGGCACTCCTTTTTTACCCCTTTACTTGTGCACGGGCAGTCGAAGCCGCGCCCGCGGCCACACTAAGCAGGGCAGAGGAAGGAAGCCGAAGCGCAAGGCGACCAAAGGCAACGCCAAGACCAAGAAACACCAAAGAACAAGAGGGCGAGGTGGACTACCCCAGCGAGACCCTTGCCGGGGCAGCCTCCGCAGCCCCGGCAAGGCCCTTGCCGGGGCAACTTGCCCGATGCCAGCAGAGCGAGCCACCCTTGAGCCCGCAGGTTCCAACACCACCAACCAACTACATTGGAACCAAGGCTTGGGAGGCACCTCTGTGGTGGCATGCAGATCTTCGTCAAGATCATGAACACACAAGATCAGACGAGGACCAGAAGACGACGACCCTCGACGAGATCCTTGCCGAGGAGATCCACGAGACCCCCGGCAAGACCCTTGCCGGGGACGACCACTGTGCCGTGGCAAGGCCCTTGCCAAAGACACTACGGGGCCGCGGCCAGGCCCGCGTCTGCCAAGGCTCCACCACCGTCCTCATGCAGCTGCCAGCTCAACCAGCTGAGCAGGCACCTGCGTGGCGACGAGCGGCCTCCACGACCGATGCAGCAAGCACCTGCGTGGTGGCATGCAGGTCTTCGTGAAGGCTCCACCACCGCGCCAGCCCAGCAGCCAGCCAACGTGGCGCCACGACGCCTCGTCAGCTCAGACGCATGTCGAAGCCAGGCGAGGCGGCGACAGCTGGGACGTGCTTCCTTGCCGTCCCCGATAAAGCGAGAGGGGCACGTCGGCAGCACATTAAATGCGTTTGTCCGATGGTGCCAGAGCATAGACTCATCCCCTGTACACCTTTCCACCTCCTGTGTGCCATTGTGGCAGCCCCTTTTGCCTATAAAAGGAGGCCCGAGGCGACCAGGAGAAGGATTCGGATCTTTTGGGCAAGTTGCACCCCGTAGCTAGTTCAAGAACACAAGAACACTCGAATACATCCACCAAAGCTGGACTATTGTATTACGCATCTTCGCAACCCGAACCTGGGTAAACGATCTGTGTGCTTCCTGTCAGACCCGCTCTTTGCACAACCCCGCGCCTGCCAACCATAGAAGGGATCCAGTCATTCCATAGGTGTCGATTTCCCCTGACATCTTTGGCGCGCCAGGTAGGGGGCGCAGTTGTGAAAATCTGGTCTGGTCGGAGCAGCGGTTTCATGGTGATCGTCACTCCAAGGAAGAAGACGACCAAGCCTGACGGCATCATCTACGGATGCGGTGGACGCCCGTGCGACGACAGAAAAGCTAAGTCGTGTGAAACTTTAAGCAATTTCTCTTTATATATATAAGGTTATCATCCTTGAAGGTCCTACCCTATGTATGGAAAACCTGCACGCAAAGGGGCCCTCCTGCTATTGGCAAAGCCCTTGCTCTGTTTCGAGTCCGCTCAACAGCTCAAGCGGCCGCCTCGAGGGCGGCAGGGTAGCCTTCCGCAATTGGTAACGCTCTCGACTCTGACTCGAGTCAAGCTCGACAGTTCGAGCGGTCACGTTAAGGGCGGTAAGGTGGTTCGCCTGGCAGCAAGCACACCCGGCAAGCCATTGGGGATCCGTCATCAAGATGCTGCGGCCTGGGTTTACGTGCCGGCGAGCCTACCTGATTAACGTAGGGTGGACATACAAGGGGAGATCTAACGGGAAGATAGCATGCATGATATCAAAAGTGCTGCAGATTTATATTACATCAATTATTGCTGCAGTTCTAACTAAAGATATAAATTGTCTTGGTCATGAACCTGCAGCGGCGGTGAGAGACGGGGTGCCTAATCCCGGCGCTGGCCCTCTACCCTCTGGATTCCATCAATGCGGCTGATGATGGGCTTGATATGCTCCTTGAGCACCGCGAGGTCCGCATCCTCCGGCAAGCTCTCCAGCGCGGCTTCAAAGTCAATGTTGGGATTCCAGTGCGCCACCTTGGTGAGGACCTCGGTCATGGCACCCCGGAAAAGCCTCCAGGCCTCATCGGCCAGGGAGGCCGCCCAATTGGAGTGGAACTGCTCCAGGGCCCCGAAGACACCCTCGAAGAACAGGGTCAGCTTGGCGTTGGGGCTCACGTTGCGCTCCGGGGTGTACCTCACATTTGGCACCCCCATGGTAGCCAGCTGCGTGGTGATCCTGCCGGCGACGCCTTCGAGGCGGCCGATCCAGCGGTTCTCACCCTCCACAAATCCTTGTGGTTGGCGGTCTCGTTCTTCCGCAGCTGCTTCTCGGCCTCCAGATCCTTGGCCAGGGTCTCCTCCCGGGCCTTGCCCTCCGAGAGCATCTCCTCA
Source organism: Triticum aestivum (assembly GCF_018294505.1). Lineage (NCBI taxonomy): Eukaryota > Viridiplantae > Streptophyta > Magnoliopsida > Poales > Poaceae > Triticum > Triticum aestivum. The sequence goes on from NC_057802.1 coordinate 70,462,561, forward strand.
AGGCTCTCTAGCTTCAGCTTCAGGTCTTTGATGGAGTTTTTGGCCTCGGAAAGCTGCCCCGCCTTGCTGAGGATTGCGCCCTGCGCCTCTACCAGAGCGCCGTTGAGCGTGTCCTTCTCCTTGGACAACTTCAGGACCTGGTCCTTCAGCTCGTCCCGCTCCACCTCCTGCTCCTTCACCCTGCCGGCGTGAACCAGAGCCTGGGTATTGAGTGCCTCCCTGTGCCTGTGCTCCAGCTCCTGGGTCTGCTGCACGACGAGCTTCTCCCCCTCCTCGTCCTTGCCGCGGAGCGTTGCAGCGAGCTTCTCCTCACGCGCGGCAAGGTGCTCCTCCTGGGAGTTTAGCGCGGCCTGCTGCTGGTGCCGAGCAGCCTCGGCCTGGGCAGCCTCTTGCTTCGCCAGTTCCCGGGCCTTCTCGATGTCGGCCTGCTTCATGATGAGCGCCAGGTTGCGCTCAGCCAGCGCGTCCTGGGCGGCCTTCAATTCCTTGTGAGCCTGGCAGAACCAAGCCTGCGCCTCGGCGACGCACTCCTCAAGGTCCGCCTCCGCCTTGTCCACCTCCGCCATCCTGGACTTGGCCTTGTCCAGGCGGGCGCGGTGAAGCGCCTAGAGCTTCTGGAAGTTGGCGCTCATGGCCTGGAGGAGCCGCTCTTCCTGGGAACCGCCGCCACCGGTGCTCGGCTCATCAATGACCTCAAGCCCGGCGGCGGCGAGCACTTCATCATCAAACACCTCCCCCTCGACGGGTGCCCCGGTGCTCGCCGTCCCTGGGAGGTGGACGAATAGGTCGTCGCTCACCCTCAGGTACGTGCCCGAGCCAGAGGCAGCGGAGGAGGAAGGTTGGTCATCAACCACCTCCTCCTCAGCAGCGGCCTTGCCAGCCCCCCCGGCAGGCCCCTTGCCGGCCTCCTCGGCGGCAGCCTTGCCAGGATCCCCGGCAGGCCCCTTGGCGGCGTGCTCAGCAGCATCCTTGGCGGCCTCCTCGGTGGCGATCTTCTCGGCCTCCGCCGCGGCGTCCTTGGCGACATCCTCGATGACAGTGTCTATGTCCTCCCGGTCCGCCGATGGAGGATCTGGATATCGAGAAGGGGATGAGGCGAAGCCAAGACCAAGATCCAATAGAAAGAGAAGAAAAGAAGGAGCGGGGACAGAAGGCAAATCACTTACCCATGCTGGGCCGGGAAGAAGTAGCCCCTTCCCCGCCAACATCTGGCGCCGAGACGAAGCCACCAGCACCTGGGTTCTCCTCCTCCACCTCCGTGCGCATGGGCTCGACGCTTGGCGCCCTTGCCGGGGACGCCCCTCGGGGCGGTGTGGTCGATGGGGGCGTCATGTTGAAGGTGGCCTCCAGTGGCTCCTCCTGCTGCCATCCTCCTCCTACAACCACGGCAAGGTCAGCACCAAGGGATCGCACCCTGGCGCGCGTTGAGGGGGAGCAAGTGGTGAACTTACGCTGGGGGCTGCTGTCCGGGCTGCTCACCACCACCAGTGGCGTGCTCGAAGTGCCCGCCGGGGGCTGACCGCCTGTCGAGGTCCTGGCCCTCTTCATCCTCTAGGATAGCGTCTCCACGTCCCTGCAAAGATGAAAACAAATCAAAATAAACAGCACAGTCCGTGGAGACGGAGATGACGAAAAGGAATAAGACACTTACTCATCCTCCACCTCCTCCTCTGCCGCCTTCCTCTTCCTCCTTGGGCTGAGGGACCCGAAGTCGAAGACAACCTCCGCGTCAACGTCTGGCGGGGGGGGGGGGGAGAAGGTGGGGTCTGGACACACTTGGACGAGGAAGAGGCAGCTGCTTTCTTCTTCGCCACCGCAGCCTTCACCAACTTCCTCGCCGCCGCGGCCCTTGTCTGGCACGTAGACCCTTCCTGGGTCTGCTGCAGTTGCGCAGCCCTGCCGGGCCAGACCGGCTTGCTGGAGCTGGCCCGCCGCAGGACTCGCCCTCTCCCCATGGCCGGAGGGTCGACAGCCTCGACCTCCTCCTCCTCCTCCAATGACGACGACTCGTCGACCACATCCTCAATGAGAGGGGCCCCGGTGCCGGTGCTGCTGGCCTCCCCAGCGGACTCCGCCCACTGGGCGAGCTCCTTCTCCTCCTCGGCCGCCGCGGCCTTGTCCTCCACGCCGCCGGCGCTGCCGGCCTCCTTGGCGAGCTCCGCCTCCACCGCCCTGGCGGCGATGTAGTCCAGCTCCGCCTGGGTGGTGTCCTGAACAAGCAGCGGCTCGGCGCGGACGTACTTCTCCTCCAAGGTGTCAAAGAACTCCTGCACTTGATCCTCTGGCGGCTCGGCCCAATTTGGGACGAGGCTGTGCGCGTTGACCTCCGGCATCATGGCGATGATGTCGTTTCGGCGCGAGTTATTGCTCAGCGGGACCACCCCCACCGGCAACCCAAACAAGGGCCCCTTGGCAACCTTGCCGGTCTTGGCGGCCTTGCCGGACCACACGACCTTGCCGTCGCGGTTCACGTCGAGCTGGAAGAGACGCTAGCAGAAGTGGGCGTGCCCCATCACCGTGAGGTTGCGGTCCAAGCCGGGGCGGAGCCTCATGATGTCGGCCGCATTCGTGAAGAGCCAGGCCGGCCTCCCCTTGTTGTGCAGCGGAGCGATTCAGCGGTGGATGAAATCCGCCCCGATCATCTCAAGGGTGAGCCCGCCCTCGGTGAGGCGCAGAATCCTGGTGGTGGCGACCATGAGCTTCGCGTCGTCGGCGTCGACATTGCTCCAGTCGTTTCTGTGAACCGGCGGCGCCTGGCGAACCTGGCAGAACTCTTGCGGGTCCTCCTCCTCAATCCAGCACCACCGGCCCCGCCACTTCTCCCACCTCTCCTTCTGAGCACCCTCCAGGTATGTCCCCTTGGACCTGGGGATCCAGGCGACACAACCGGAAATGGCGCCTCCCTTTTCGATCCGAGGGAAGAAGTAGTGGCGGAAGAGCGCCGTGTTGGGATGCACCCCGGCGAAGCCCTCGCAGAGATGCGCAAAAAGATCCATGCATGCCACGGCATTTGGAGTGAAATCCAGAAGGTGGAAGCCGTAGGTATGCATGATATCGTTGAAGAAATCAGAGAAGGGGGGGCAGAGGCCGCATGAGAAGTTGTCGACGAAGAATGGGTACTGATTCGGGCCGGCCTTGGTGAAAGCAGCAGGGAAGACACGCGTGGCAGGGTGCCCCGTCGTCTCCCCCCGTCTTGCACCCCCACAGATGCTTGAAGTAGTCCCGGAGGTGGACCGCGTCGACCGTCGTGGGGAAGTAGGTGGACTGCGTCCGCTGTACCGCCAACTCGCTCTCCAGCGGCTCCTCCGCCCCGGCATCCTTGGTCACCCCCTTGTCCTTGCTGGTTTTGGGTGCCAGGGCGACTGCGAAAGGCGAAGGGGGAAGGGCGACGAGGGCGCAGCGGCGGTGAGCAAAGGCAAGAGCTTGAGAGGGAGGAGAAGGGGACAGCGGTTCCGAGATTGGAGAAAGCACGGAGGGTAAATGAGCAGCACGCCCATGGTTATTCCTTTTTACGGGGAAGGCCTGGGCCGCCTCTTTTCCCATTAACTGCGATGTGACGCATGCGTGCGGAAACCGCCCCACGCATGCCCCCCACGTCATGCACGACCCTCCATGTTCCGCGTTCAACGCGGGTTGTGGGGAAGTGCAAGCGAGCGAGAAGTTACCATGGTAAAAATCCCGCCCCGCCTGCCCGCGCACCGTTCTGGGCCTGGCCCAACAACGCGTCGCGCTTATGTGTGGCCCAGGCCCGGGGGCTCCTGTCGGTGTACAAAAGTAGGGGCACTCCTTTTTTACCCCTTTACTTGTGCACGGGTAGTCGGAGCCGTGCCCGCGGCCACACTAAGCAGGGCAGAGGAAGGAAGCCGAAGCACAAGGCGACCAAAGGCAACGCCAAGACCAAGAAACACCAAAGAACAAGAGGGCGAGGTGGACTCCCCCGGCGAGACCCTTGCCGGGGCAACTTGCCCGATGCCAGCAGAGCGAGCCACCCTTGAGCCCGCGGGTTCCAACACCACCAACCAACTACATTGGAACCAAGGCTCGGGAGGCACCTCTGTGGTGGCATGCAGATCTTCATCAAGATCATGAACACACAAGATCAGATGAGGACTAGAAGACGACGACCCTCGGGGAGATCCTTGCCGAGGAGATCCACGGGACCCCCGGCAAGACCCTTGCCGGGGATGACCACTGTGTCGCGGCAAGGCCCTTGCCGGGGCCCCGGCAAGGCCCTTGCCAAAGACACTTACGGGGCCGCGGCCAGGACCGCGTCTGCCAAGGCTCCACCGCCGTCCCCATGAAGCTACCAGCTCAACCAGCTGAGCAGGCACCTACGTGGCGACGAGCGGCCTCCACGACCGACGTAGCAAGCACCTTTGTGGTGGCATGCAGGTCTTCGTGAAGGCTCCACCACCGCGCCAGCCCAGCAGCCAGCCAACGTGGCGCCACGACGCCTCGTCAGCTCGGACGCGTGTCGAAGCCAGGCGAGGCGGCGACAGCTGGGACGTGCTTCCTTGCCGTCCCCGATAAAGCGAGAGGGGCACGTCGGCAGCACATTAAATGCATTTGTCCGACGGTGCCAGAGGATAGACTCATCCCCTGTACACCTTTCCACCTCCTGTGTGCCACTGTGGCAGCCCCTTTTGCCTATAAAAGGAGGCCCGAGGCGACCAGGAGAAGGATTCGGATCTTTTGGGCAAGTTGCACCCCGTAGCTAGTTCAAGAACACAAGAACACTCGAATACATCCACCAAAGCAGGACTAGGGTATTACGCATCTTCGCGGCCCAAACCTGGGTAAACGATCCTTGTGCTTCCTGTCAAACCCGCTCTTTGCACAACCCCGTGCCCACCAACTGTAGAAGGGATCCCAGTGATTCCATAGGTGTTGATTTCCCCCGACACTCAAATTGCAAAGTCATAAAGCTTCTAACGTTGTTTTCAATTTCTTCCAACCTTCTAAGGTGAGGATCAACGTTTTTAGGTAAGGCCATCAGGGCAAACTGGCACAGAAGAAGCAAGCGGAAAGAGGCAAACAGAAAAAGAGGGCGAATAAAATGGCAAGGGTGAAGTGGGGGAGAGGAAAACGAGAGGCAAATGGCAAATAATGTAATGCGAGGGATAAGAGTTTGTGATGGGCACTTGGTATGTCTTGACTTGACGTAAGCCTCCCCGGCAACGGCACCAGAAATCCTTCTTGCTACCTCTTGAGCATGCGTTGGTTTTCCCTTGAAGAGGAAAGGGTGATGCAGCAAAGTAGCGTAAGTATTTCCCTCAATTTTTGAGAACCAAGGTATCAATCCAGTAGGAGGTTACACGCAAGTCGCCTCGTACCTACACAAACAAATAAGAACCTTGCAACCAACGCGATAAAGGGGTTGTCAATGCCTTCACGGCTACTTGCAAAAGTGAGATCTGATAGAGATAATAAGATAAATATTTTTGGTATTTTTATGATATAGATTGGAAAGTAAAGATTGCAAAATAAAAGACGGAAGAAATAGTAAATTGATAGGAAAATAATATGATGGAAGATAGACCTGGGGGACCATAGGTTTCACTAGTGGCTTCTCTCGAGATAGCATAATTTACGGTGGGTGAACGAATTACTACTGAGCAATTGATAGAAAAGCGCATAGTTATGAGAATATCTAGGCATGATCATGTATATAGGCATCACGTCCGCGACAAGTAGACCGAAACGATTCTGCATCTACTACTATTACTCCATACATCGACCACTATCCAGCATGCATCTAGAGTATTAAGTTCATAAGAACAGAGTAACGCATTAGGCAAGAAGACATGATGTAGAGGGATAAACTCAAGCAATATGATATAAACCCCATCTTTTTATCATCGATGGCAACAATACAATACATGCCTTGCTGCCCCTGCTGTCACTGGGAAAGGACACCACAAGATTGAACCCAAAGCTAAGCACTTCTCCCATTGCAAGAAAGATCAATCTAGTAGGCCAAACCAAACTGATAATTCGAAGAGACTTGCAAAGATATTTAAATCATGCGTAAAAGAATTCAGAGAAGAATCAAATATTGTTCATAGATAATCTTGATCATAAACCCACAATTCACCGGATCTCGACAAACACACCCAAAAAGAATTACATCGAATAGATCTCCAAGAAGATCGAGGAGAACTTTGTATTGAGATCCAAAGAGAGAGAAGAAGCCATCTAGCTAATAACTATGGACCCGAAGGTCTGTGGTAAACTACTCACACATCATCGGAGAGGCTATGGTGTTGATGTAGAAGCCCTCCATGATCGATTCCCCCTCTGGCGGAGCGCTGGAAAAGGCCCCAAGATGGGATCTCACGGGTACAAAAGGTTGCGGAGGTGGAAATAGGGTTTCGTGGTGCTCTCGGATGTTTTTAGGGTATATGAGTATATATAGGCGAAAGAAGTAGGTCGGTGGAGCCACGAGGGTGGGGGCGCGCCTACCCCCCTAGGCGCGCCTCCCTGCCTCGTGGCTTCCTCATTGCTTCCTTGACATCCACTCCAAGTCTCATGGATTGCGTTTGTTCCAAAACTAACTCTCCCGAAGGTTGCATTCCGTTTGGATTCCGTTTGATATTCCTTTTCTTCGAAACACTGAAATAGGCAAAAAAACAGCAATTTGCACTGGGCCTTCGGTTAATAGGTTAGTCCGAAAAAAATATAAAAGTGCATAGTAAAGCCCATTAAACATCCAAAACAGATAATATAATAGCATGGAAGAATAAAAAATTATAGATACGTTGGAGACATATCAGACATTAGTCCATCTGTCGTTGAGTGTATCCTGTTCGGCTTGAAGCCGTTGCTGCTTCCTTTTCAGGCTCCTCGCGGTTGCGATCAGCTGTTGCCTAAAGCGTTCTTGCTCAAGGGGCTCCTCTGGCACGATGAAATCTTCGTCACCGGGGCTTATGTCGTATTCGGAGGGTGGCATGTAATTGTTGTCCTTCGAGTCTTCGCTTCTGACTGGCTCGTCAGGGTTACCCTGCCTATCCTCCCTATCATCATGTTCGGGTGTTGGTTCGACGGGGGCATCTGGGTCTTCGGCGTTCTCCAGAGTGTTATTGTCTCCATTTCCGGTATTGCTTTCCTTGCCACGGCGTGATTTTGAACGGCGTCGTCGATGCCGTTTCTTTGGTGGTTTATCAGTGTTGTTGTCCTTGATTGGATCCTTACTGCCCTCACCGCCATCCTCTCTTGGCGTATCTACCATGCATACGTTGAATGTGGAGGTGGCCGCCCAGCGTGTGGTATGCGGCGGATTTTGGCTTTGTTCGTCTCCGGCATCAATGTCCATACCGTAGATGTCTTCGGAGTTACAGTCAAGCCTGTCGGTAAGGTCCTTGATAGTGGCTATGAAGTGGGTGGTGGGTGGGACGTAAAATTTCCCACCCTCAGCCCCTAGTCCGGGCTGGGCGTAATTTGGATGTTGCTCCTTTGTAATGTCGAGTGATCACATTAGGTCCAGAGCCTCGCTTAAAGACGAGGTTCGGCCAGGGAAAAGAGAGTCCATGGAGTACGGCGGGAAGAAAATCCCTAGGCCGGGCTTACTTAATTCGGACTCCGAGGGTTCGGGCCAGTGTTCGGAGAAGAGTCCGGCTTCATGACGATTGCCGTTGATACTACTTCCTCTGGCTCTCCCATGCTAGGCTCTATGGCCGCAGAGAGTCCTGCGGCCTCGAGAATCCCGTCTTCGGACCTGGTGATGTGCTCCGGATCTAAGGCCAGAGCGGGGATTGGGGTCGCGAACCCTTGGAAGATCAAGTCTCCTTGGATATCAGCGACATAATCTAGGCTTCCAAAATTAATCTGGTTATCTAGGGCATAGCTGTCGATCTGCTCTAGACGGCCAAGCGAGTTGGCTCGCAGTGCGAAGCCGCCAAACACAAAGATCCGGCCGGGGAGAAAGACCTCCCTCAGGGCAGTATTGTTGTAGATGATGGATGGAGCCATCAAACCTTCTGGCAACGACACAACGGAACTCTCAATGAAAGCACCAATGTCGGTGTCAAAACCGACGGATCTCGGGTAGGGGGTCCCGAACTGTGCGTCTAAGGTCGATGGTAACAGGAGACGGGGGACACGATGTTTACCCAGGTTCGGGCCCTCTTGATGGAGGTAATACCCTACTTCCTGCTTGATTGATCTTGATGAATATGAGGATTACAAGAGTTGATCTACCACGAGATCATAATGGCTAAACCCTAGATGTCTAGCCTGTATGATTGTGATTGCCTCTACGGACTAAACCCTCCGGTTTATATAGACACCGGAGGGGCCTAGGGTTATACAGAGTCGGTTTACAGAGGAAGGAATCTTCATATCCGAATGCCAAGCTTGCCTTCCACACAAAGGAGAGTCCCATCCGGACACGGGAGGAAGCCTTCTGTCTTGTATCTTCATAGCCCATCAGTCCGGCCCATGTCACACAGCCCGGACGACCGAGGACCCCTTAATCCAGGACTCCCTCAGTGGCGCCGCGCCCCTCGAGCCCCTGGTGCTTTACTTGGCCGCCACGCCCTGCTTAGCCAGTGCAGCGCTGGTGGTCGTCCGCGAGGGGCGCCAGGCCAAGAACCTGCCACACGATGCCGCGCGTGTGGTCGAGACGATGCAACACCCAGACGGTGCCCCTGAAGCCACGGTGGCGTCAGCAGATGACCAGGCTCCACAAGACGGCCCTCCTGAGGCTGTAGTTGCCCCAACAGGCGAGCGAGCTCCCGAGGTCCCCCGGCCTCAAGAGGTGCCCCAGCCTCAGGAGGTCTCGGACTCCGCCAACACTCCTGCCCTCGTCGAGCACCCGGTGTACTTTGTCAGCACGGTACTGCGTGACGCGCGGGCATGCTACCCCATGCCACAGAAGCTTCTACTCGCGCTTGTCGTTGCCTCGCGCAAGCCGCGCCACTACTTCCAAGGCCACCCCATTAAGGTCGTCTCAGCTTACCCACTGGAAAGGGTGCTCCGGAGCCCCAATGCCGCGGGAAGGGTCGCTGAATGGAACATCGAACTATATGCATTCCAGCTGGAGTTCAGCACCACCAGGGTCATCAAGGGTGCCGCGCTCGCCGACTTCGTGGCGGAGTGGACCGATGCTCCAGGGCCCGAAGCAGGCGAGGACCGGTCCCTCTCGCCAGGAAGCGAAGCACCAGATGGCTGGGTCATGTACTTTGATGGCGCCTTCGCACGTCAGGGCGCGGGGGCCGGAGCCGTGCTCATCTCGCCCACCCAAGACAAGCTCTACTACGCCATGCAGCTCTATTTCCAACGTGGCGAGAAGATCTCCAACAACATCGCGGAGTATGAAGGCTTGATCGCCGGCCTCAAGGCCGCGGCCGCTTTGGGCATGAAGCGGCTCACCATCAAGGGCGACTCCCAGCTCCTCGTCAACTTCTCCAACAAAGTGTACGAGCCGAAGGATGAACACATGGAGGCATACCTGGCAAAGGTATGCAAAATGGAGAAACAATTCTTGGGCCTGGAGCTGCAGCACGTACCTCGCGGCACAAACAAGGAAGCCGTCGATATCGCCAAGAGGGCGTCCAAACGCCAGTTGCAGGAGCCCGGCGTCTGTGACGAGCGGCTCTTCAATCCTTCAGCAGCCCCTTTGGCTGCAGAGCCAACACCGCCTTAGGAGGATCTTCCCCCACCACCAACCTCGGGAGCCCCCGCCTGCGGCCTGACCTCAGGAGCACGCCTGCTCCTCGCGCTCGAGCCTCAGGAGGGGTGCTGGACCGAAGAATTCAAGGCATACCTACTGCAGGGAACCTTGCCGGAGAAGGAGGAAGACGCGGAGCACGTGGCTCGGCTGGCCACAACCTACTACATCCAGGACGGTGAGCTATACCGAAAAGTACCAAACGATGTTTACTTGCAATGCATCTCCAGGGAGCAGGGGCGTGAGCTGTTAACCGAGATACACGGAGGAGATTGCGGACATCACTCGTCATCGCGCACCTTGGTGGGAAAGGTGTTCCGCAACGGATTGCACTAGCCCACGGCTCTCAACGACGCAACCGAGCTGGTGAGATCCTGTGAAGCCTGCCAGTTCCATGCCAAGTAAATCCACCAGCCTGCTCAGGGCCTCCAGACTATCCCGCTCTCGTGGCCGTTTGCGGTCTGGGGGCTGGATATCTTGTGACCGTTCCCTCGAGTGCCCGGGGGCTACCGCTACCTCTACGTCGCCATCGACAAATTCACCAAGTGGGCGGAGGTGGAGCCAGTCCGTACCATCCCGGCCGGCTCGGCGGTCAAGTTCATCAAGGGCCTCGTGAGCCGGTTCGGAGTCCCTAATCGCATCATCACCGACAATGGCTCGCGGTTCACCAACAATCTTTTCAAAACATATTGTGCTAATCTTGGAACGCAGATATGCGACGCCTTAGTGGCACACCCCATGAGCAACGGACAAGCCGAGCGCGCAAACACAGAGGTCTCGAGGGGCCTCAAAGCAAGGACTTTCAAGAAGAAGCTCGAAGCCTGCAGCAGGGGCTGGCTGGACGAGCTCCAGTCCGTGCTGTGGTCCATTCCTACCACCGCGACCAAGCCAACCAGCGAAACCCCATTCTTCCTCGTCTACGGAGCTGAAGCGGTTCTCCCACATGAGGTCAGGCATCGCTCCGCGTGGGTCTTGGCGTTTGACAAGGCATGCCAGGACGCCACATGGGGGATGGATCTCCTGCTGGGGGGAATAACGCCGCCGTCAAGCCTCGCTCCGAGCGGCAAGGTACCAGCAGGCGCTGCGGCGGTATCACTACCGAAGCGCCCGCTCCAGGACGCTTGAGGTGGGTGATCTCGTCCTACGACGGGTGCTCTCCAGGGAAGGGCTGCATAAGCTTTCACCCATGTGGGAGGGCCCGTTTAGGGTCGCCAGCATCTCCAGGCCTGGCGCCGCGCGCCTGGAGACGCAGGACGGGATGCCCGTCTAGAACGCCTGGAACATCCAGCACCTCCAGAAGTTCTACCCATGAAGCACACTACAAGAAATCTGTTAATACGTGACGGTACTAGTCCGTCACAAATGAGTGGAAAACTGTCATGGGTGCCCATGCATGACGGACCTGAAGTCCGTCATATATACCGCGTCATAATTTGACATCGTGCCTTCCTTGACGGTTCTTGACGGTCATGGATCTACCCCAAGCCCGCCAACCATTGTGACGAAACAAGCTGTCATAGCCTGACGCCATGTTGGATTTTCGATTCGCCAAGTGGAATGATGTGGCTGCCTACGTGGAAACTACTTTTTGTCACAGAAATCGTCACAAATGTAGGTACAATTTTAATATGGTCCAGCCAATTTATTTTGGCCCAATTTTGACACAGTATTTTTAGCCAATTTTGGCCCATAGAAAAAGTAATTTCAAACAATTCACGCAATATGCGGCCATCTGTATGTATATATTTTTCTCAAAAAAATCCTGTGTGTATATACAACATAGCAGTTTACAAATCCTTCCATGTAATGATAATTTACAACACTACATATATCACACAACAAGGTTAAGAAGCAGTACAATCCAGTGTACATCAACAAAACATATAAACTTTTGAAGCTGCTGTTGAGGTTCTTCGTCGATTCTCCTGATGGCAACTATCATGTCCTGGCGCAGATTATGATGGGTAGCACTTTGTAGACCACTACCCAATCATACCTAGCATATTTAAAAGAACATTAGATTTTTGCAGATTCATAGATAGCAGAGACAACAGTATTACAACAAGTGTAAAAAATGTATTACATGTCCACTTGGCCAGTATTGAGAGTACTATTACTTATAACAGGGAAAATAATGAAATGAAAAAAACCAGTATATTTGTACAGAAGGTGACAAGACCTACAAATATAATTTATTACATGGCTTACAAATTACTTCATGGTTATTAAGGTACAAGCTAAATCATAAAACATGAACACCAACTGAACATAATACTAGTACTAAGTCACCTTAGTCTACCTAATACCTTAGCATATTTACAACAAAATTAGACATTAGATAGTAGAAATAAGAGATTAGAACAAACATAAAAATAAATGACATGCTTTCCAAAATTCTTAAAACATACCATGGCTACAAATGAGAATAACATTATATACTATAAAACAATAATAATTATGTTGTTGCTTAACATTAATCCAAATAGAAGTGTGTGAAATGAAAGTCTATTCAAGTTGACCTTTAAGTGACAACGTAACAGAAGATAGATTTCAAAACTCCTATTACTCAGCAGCAGTTGAGGCCATATAAATCCACGGGAAAAGGGCATCACTAATAAGCAATATCAATGGGGCGTAGCCGCTGCTCGTCGACCCGGCCGGTGTAAACTTCAGATGTTCATGTGTCAACAAGTTCACTCATGAAACTAAATATTTGTCAAGGATCTGAAAATAGCAACCAACACTTGCTTGACACGTAAACTTCAATTGGCATGAAAAATACCTAACTCTGAACTAGATCAACTAAATAGGTGTAGTTCAGTGGTAGTTGAGCTGGGGAATGGAAATAATGAAGAAATCATAGGAGTGGCAGTAGAGAACCAACCCCTGGTTGATCACGGAGCAGCTCCATCACGGCCATCGTGGCAGCCCGCCCTCTCAAGCTCTATTTTGCGCCATGCAACAGTGCCACCAAGACCTGCATCCTAAAAAACATAGATCATAATCAGGGAAATTAGAATGTTAAGTTATCAAAATAAAAAAGAGGGAATAACATCAACAAGATTTAGATAAAGCAGTAGACAACAATCCCCACTTGTTGGGGGGACTATTGCTGAGGGCGACCTAGATATGAAGGTAGGGAGCAGAGGAGTTGAATAAGAAATGTGTGTCATTGTGTTGGCAAGTGCTAGCTCGGTGTGTCTCCTAGTTGAGAGTGAGCTAACACGTACGTTGTCTTGGTACAAGTACTAGTAAGTGCAGAACTAATAGTAGTAGTAGTACTACTACTATAAATTGACTCACTAATACATGTGTTTAGTACACAAATTGACAAGTTTAAACTATGTATTATTACTGTAGGACTGCCACACTGTAAATGTAATTTTCTTCTTAGATCCATATTAAACTAATTCTGATATATATTCACCGAGCTGCAAGAGACAGTGAAAACAGAAAAAGAAATGCCTAGGAGAAAACACTAAACAGAACATGTCACGATGTTAATACATTAACAGAAATCATGTCTCCAAGACCTATTTGATGAAATTATTGACCACACTTGATTACATTTATTCATACTGAATTATATTTTGATAGAAAATAAACTGAATGAATACTGAACACTTGGTTATATTGATTTAGAGAACAGAGATACACCAAACTATTGGAAAAATCTAAACTGAATTAGATTTGGTAGAGAACTAACTGAAATAGATATTGATACAAGGTCGCATCTGCAGCCGGTTGACGAACATGTGCGGATATATCTACTTGGTACCCTGCAGTGTACAAGATGGAGAGAAAACTCAATGTTAAAAGATTCAGAGAGGAAGCACGACACACACAACATACTGGCTGTTGCACGCACGCACATCTCACTAGTAGACACGCCGGAGCCACCGATTGCCGCTGCTGCCGCCATGTCATCACGCACACACAACGCACCCTACAAGTTGGAGAAGGCAATAGCCATGCTTAGGAAATCGACTGTAGAGGGAGGCCACGCACCAGCCATAGCCTTCCCAGCTTGCTAACGAATGGCTGGTACAGCTACCAGTGTAGGCAAATGAACCGGCGGTCGCAGCAGCAACACAAGGCCATGGTATCGAGGAAGCCAAAAAGAGGGAGGGGCAAGGGCAGCATCACTAACTAGTCGCGACTAGGTGCGGCCTCCACTGAGCAATTGTGGTAACCGGCCACCCGACGGTAGATCCGGTCTGACAAGACCTGTGTCGGGGTTCAGCTTTGTCCCAGATCTGCGCGCGCCGGATCTATAGCAGCAGCCCGAGGCCATGGTATTGAGGACGGGAGACAATGGGGTAGAAAAAGACCGCAGCCGTGGAGGTGGGGTTGGTGGAGGAAGGAGAACCAGAGCGGTGGGGGTGCGGGGGCAGCGTAAAGGAGAGGATCAGAGAGAAGGAAGAAGATGCTGGGGCGGCGGTGGTGGGAGAAAGAAATGGGGGGAAGAAGAGGCCTAGGGTTAGCTTTTATACGGGGAATGGGTCAGGCGGGCTTCAGCGGGCTAGGGGGCTGAACTAGGCCGGTTCATGACGGTTTATCAAAACGTCAAAAAAAATCCGTCATGTATTAACCGATTTCTTTTAGTGGCAAGATCCAGTGCCTGTGAAGGTCTCCGCTCGTGACACTCTCACGTAATAATGAGTGGGGCTGTACACGCCCCGGAGTCTCCGGAGAGCCGCCCTCGGGCCTCGGGGGCTCCCTCCCACGTCCTAGTGGTAGCACTTAGCTCCGCGCTGGTGAGAATACTAGACTAGGTGCCGGACTCGGCTGTTCATTTGCTTGCTTTCTGTAGTTGGTTTGCGATCCTTTTGTAGTTGGTTTGCAATCCTTTTAATGAAACTTGGAGTTCTCATGTTTTCGGTTGCTGAGCCGGCTTTCCCCTTCGTCTTCTCTCTTGCACTTTGGTTTTGGTTCAAGAGGAGCCGGATCAGTTGCCTGTCGCTCTTCCTCGCGCATCTCACGCGCGGGGGTTGGGTAGGTGTGTGCGTGCGACGGGCTCGCCCCGCGCCGCAAACACACTTCGCCATAGCCCTGCTACCCCCGAGCTTTGGCTTTTTCTATCCTCGCGAGACGCCCTCGAGGAAGCTCGTTGTAACGCCCCGGATCCGATGCGCCAGGTGTCTTTTGTTTATTCGTCATCATTGCCCTGTCATTTTCTTGTGTGTTGCATTTTGCCATGTCATCATCTCCATTGCATCCTCATATTTTCAAAACTTGCATCCGGTCCTTTTCCCCGTTGTCCGTTTCGCGATCTGACACTCTCACACGCACCCGTTGCTCCTCTCAGACCTCGTTTCGTGAGTGTCATAAAAATGTTCTCGGAATGCAATGAAACTTGGCGTGCGGTGTTGTTTTAGAGTAGGTAGACCGCCTGTCAATTTTCGTTCCATTTGGAGCTCGTTTGGCGCCCTAACGGTTAACCGCATAGCCCGAAACCCCTCTCTCTTTGCAGCCCAGCCCCTCTTCACCATAGCCCATGAGCCCATCCAAACCCCCTCCATGCTCTCGGTCGTTCGATCACGATCGTGTGGGCGAAAACCGCTCCCCATTTGAACACTCCTAACTCCTTCTACCTATATATTAGTCCCTCCCCTCCAAATTCACGGTTGAAACCCTAGCACCACTCCCTCCGCGCCACCGGACGCATCTCCGCCGCGCCGGACATGTCCAGCCGCCGCCCCGAGCCATTAGCGTCGGGCAACGTCACCGCCGCCGGCCCGCCGAGCCCACGCGGGGCCCTCCCGGCCCGAGTCAGCGCCGCCGCCCTCCCGCAGGCCCGGATCTCCGCCGCCTGGCCCGTGCGCCTCCCGGGCCCGAGCGCCTTGCCCCCGCGCCGGCGACCTCCGCCCGCCGCCACCCGCTTTGATGCGCCGCCGCCGCCCGTTCGTCGCCGGGGTGCGCCGCGCCGCCCCCCAGGACCCCGCGGCCCGGCGCCCGCGTCGTCCCCACGGATCCCGCCGGCGCCCGTCGCCTTGCCTCCGTCCGCCCTTCGCCGCCGGTCGCCGGACTCCCTCGTCGGGAGCTTGCCGCCGCCGGATCTCCTCCGGCCAGATCCGGACTGGCGCGCCCGGATCCGCCTCGCCCCCTTGCCGGCCTCCTCCAGCTTCGCCGCGCCGGCGTCTCGTCGCCGGCAGGAGCTCGCCGGAGTAGTCGTCGCCGGATCCACCGGAAGGTGGATCAGATCCACCAACACGGTCATCCAAACGCCCCGCGCCCGAACCGGATCTCTCCGTCCCGCACGACCCCGTCCAGTTTCGGAGGGTATATTTTCTTCCAAGTCCCAGATTTTCAACATCATGTGCACATGTTTGACCTGCTATAACTTTCTGCTCGTAGCTCCATTTTGCATGCATGATATATAAAAGTGTTCATTGGGAGATGCTCTTCATTTTTTTCCACTGTTCCATGCTTGTTTGGGTTCATATTGATGCCCTAATCATCGTTGCAAGAGTGCTATATGATGTTATCCTGCTGAGACTGTCAGAACTTGGTGATTTGTTTTTTTCATTGCATTTTGTGTGTCCATCCTATGAGCTTGATGTCTACATGAGTTTTGAACTATATCATACCATCTTTATAGGGGTGCTTGTCTTGTATTTTTTTGATCTATGTGGTAACTAGCACAAGCCTGCAAAGTAGCCTCCGTGATGTTGCTGATTTCTGTGACTTGGTCATTTCTGCCAAGTCCGAGTCTGTTATATTTTGTTGCTATGTTGCCATGCTGCTACCACGAGTTCTATGCATAATCTGGAGCTGGTCACTAAGGATGTTTTGTTATACATATTATGCTCTATCTATTCATGCCCTTGGTTGCATTTATGGGTTGCTGTAGAGTGTCGTAATCTTGCTCCAAACTTGCTAAATAATGTTGCTGCCAGTCTGTTAACTTTAAGTTCAGTTTTGCCATGATTCTTGCTAGTGATCCATGCACCCTATGACTATGCTATTGCCATGTTTAGCTCCATAAATGTGCCTTCTTACTGTTTATCACCTTTTTATGCCACGTATTGCTCTGTGGTGAGTTGTACAAGCTCAGCAACATGCCTACTTATCGTTGTTTCTGCCATGAACTGTTATTTTCACCAAGTCGGAATCTGTCATATCATTTGCCATGTTTTCATGGATGTTACCATGTTTTCTGTTGATCTTTGGAATATATTCAGTAAGATAGTTTTGTTCTTTGTCTTTATAATTAGTATTCCATGCTCTCTTTCGCCATGATAGTTTGCTGTATCATGTTATTTGATAGCTCTAAACTTTGCAACCTGATGTTATTTCTGCATGTCCAGTGATTTCTGCTAAGTCTGCGAACTATTATTATTTGCAATCTTGCCATGTCATTTTCAGCATGTTCTAGTGAGTTCTGGAGATAGCTCAGTGTTCATGTTTTGTAATGCTTTACCTGTACATCATGTCAATGCCTTTTGTTTTCATGTTAAGGTGCTATAGCATATTTTCTTGATGCTTGCAAGATGCCTAGTTGCTGTTTTGGACAGATTGTTGTTATATCTTGTTTGGAGTGTATGTGTTGCACCGTTGCTCCGTTTTGAGTGTGCTCTATATGAAACTTGCTTAGTTTTGCATGTAGTTTCATGTTACCTCATTGCATCAATGTTTTGAATGTGTTTGGTTAATGTTTGAATGCATTTTGCATCAATGCCATGTTTAACTTGTTTTGCTCATATCTTCTAGGCCGTAGCTCCGAATCTAATGAACTTTATATGTAACTTGACGAAAATTTCGTGTAGATTATTTTGGTGCATCTTAACTTGCTGTTTAACAACTTGAACATAAGGTTTATTCAGATCTGGACCAATTTGAAATTTGCATATGGGGATATACTGGAATTGTTATATGTTGTTTCCGGCCTCATTTAAACTTGCTTTGATGTGTTTTTCTTATATGCATCATCTCTTGCCATGCGTAGCCTCATGTAGCCTTGTCATGCATCATACTTGGTTGAGCATCATGCCTTGTTCATGTGTGGTGTGTTTACCATGTTGTGTGCTTCTTCTCGATAGTTCCCGTTTCGTTGCGATCGTGAGGATTCGTTCGTCTACGCTTGGTTCATCTTCTTGGCTTCGTCTTCTTCATGGACTCATTCTTCTTCCTAGCGGGATTTCAGGCAAGATGACCGTCACCTTGGATCTCACTACTATCATTGCTATGTTAGCTGCTTCGTTCTATCGCTATGCCGCGTTACCTACCACTTGCTTATCAAGCCTCCCAAATTGCCATGAACCTCTAACCGTTGTCACCCTTCCTAGCAAACCGTTGTTTGGCTATGTTACTGCTTTGCTCAGGCCCTCTTATAGCGTTGCTAGTTGCAGGTGAAGTTGAAGTTTGCTCCATGTTGGATTATGTTTATGTTGGGATATCACAATATCTCTTATATTATTAATACATCTATTTAGTTGGTAAAGGGTGGAAGACTCAGCCTTATGTCTGGTGTTTTGTTCCACTCTTGCCGCCCTAGTTTCCGTCATACCGGTGTTATGTTCCTTGATTTTGCATTCCTTACGCGGTTGGGTGTTATGGGAACCCATTGACAGTTCACTTTGAATAAAACTCCTCCAGCAAGACCCAACCTTGGTTTTACATTTGCCTAACAACCTATTACCCCTTCCCTTGGGTCGGCCAACCCGAGGGTCATCTTTATTTAGCCCCCCCGGGCCAGTGCTTCTCTAAGTGTTGGTCCGAACTGAGCCGCCTGCGGGGCCACCTTGGGGAAACTCGATGTCTGGTTTTACTCGTAGCCTGTCTCATCCGGTGTTGCCCTGAGAACGAGATATGTGCAGCTCCTATCGGGATTGTCGGCACATCGAGCGGTCTTGCTGGTCTTGTTTTACCATTGTCGCCATGTCTTGTAACCGGGATTCCAAGACTGATCGAGTCTTCCCGGGAGAAGGAATATCCTTCGTTGATCATGAGAGCTTATCATGGGCTAAGTTGGGACACCCCTGCAGGGTTTTGAACTTCCGAAAGCCGTGCCCGCGGTTATGTGGCAGATGGGAATTTGTTAATATCCGGTTGTAGTAAACTTGAAGTAGACTCTTCTAAAATACACCAACCGTTTGCGTAACCGTGATTGTCTCTTTTCGGGGTTATTCGAGAGGAGAACACGGTTTTTGGGTTATGTTTGACGTAAGTAGGAGTTCAGGATCACTTCTTGATCTTTACTAGTTGACGACCGCTTGTTCAGCTCCTCTTCTCGCTCTTGTTTCGTAAGTTAGCCACCATACATGCTTAGTCGCTGCTGCAACCTCACCACTTTACCCCTTCCTTACCCATTAAGCTTTGCTAGTCTTGATACCCATGGTAATGGGATTGCTGAGTCCTCGTGGCTCACAGATTACTACAACACCAGTTTACAGGTACAGGTTATGCGATGATCATGTCGCGAGAGCGATGTTTACCTGTTTTGGAGTTCTTCTGCTTCTCCTTCGATCAGGGGATAGGTTCTAGGTCGGCAGCCTGGGCTAGCATGGTGGATATTGTTTGAGTTTCTGTTTATGTTTCATTCGTAGTCGGATGTTTCTCTCATGTATGATGTTGATGTATTCTTTGAGGCGTTTGTGCCTTATGTATGTATCCCCAACTATTATGTAATGGTATGATGTAATGATATCCATCTTGCAAAAGCGTTTCCAATATGCGGGTCTATCCTTGGTGGGACCTTCGAGTCACTCTCGGATAGGGTCACATATTGGGCGTGACACTCGTGATCTACGCACCCTCTTGAAGTCCATGCCCCCGGGTACTGTGACGCGGTACACCAAGCCACGACTGGCTCATGCCTGAGGGCTTGCGCAAGGAAGAATAAGACACCCGACAAAGTTTTCTAACAACTCCACAGCTTCATGATGCCTCCTGAGGTCGATGACTCTTGAGCCGCCGGCAAGGAGGGCCTCACCAGATAATGAAGCGCGCGCCCTCGCGAGGAGGAAAACTAATGCGGGTGCATCAAGCTAAGTTATCCTACCATACCCATTTGGAGCATGAACGCCACATCATAACATCGGAACAGTAAACATAGCATGGCAGCATAAATACCATGGTTCATTACACGCCCCCGCAGGGCCCCTCCATTTTTTTCAAATGTAGGAAGAAAGGAAAGGTTAAACAAAAGTGGCCCGCACGACCGCAGCAGCTCACGAGGCCTGGCTCCAAGGGCCTCCCAGACTCAGCTCAGCCCGAGCCTTCTTCACGCTTCACCGGAGCGCGGCGACGGGACGACCCGCCACCATCCTTGAAGCGAGCCCGGCGGCTGGTCATAGACGCCGCTGCTGGTGCTCTTGCTGGAGGAGGAGTCGCCGCCGCTGGACGAGCCGCGACCGTCGCCAAGGGCGAGCTTGCCCTCAGCGTCGTCACGACCGTTATCAAGGCGAAGCTCATCATCGCGACCGCTGTCTTCGGGGCAACACCCTGCGCGACGACCATCTTCCCCAAACACCCTCACGTAGAGGGTCGCGACACCGTCATACTTGGAGTGGAGGGTGCACCTCCTGCTCAGGCCGTGCGCGTGGGCGAACGTCTGCCAGCCGCAGGACAGGGCCACGTTTCCCGCGGCAGAGACCTCCACCGCGGCCCACGAAGCCTTGCTGCAGCAACCATCGGCCTACAGCCAGAGGTCGTCAAGTGGCCGGCAGCTCGCCGGCAATGGAGCGCGGGAGCTGGAGCCAGGTGCCTGCCGGCCTCTCCGACCACACGACAAACTCCGGGAGCACCCACGCCATGTGGAAGCGCGGCCGGGGAGGCCGAGCAACCACAGTGCGCCGCCCCTCGTCGCAGGGGCTGCCTCGCCCTGGGAGGCTCCCACCACAAGAAGAAACACCACCGCAGCCACCAAGGATGACGCCGGTCACCGAAGGAGTACACCCACGCGCCTGAGGAGCCACCGCAGGGGTCGCGGCGTGCTTGCGGGGGTGGCCCCGCCCTCTCTTGGGTGGCGGCGAGCCGGGTCCCTCCTGGCGAGCCTTCCCCTTCTCGGCGGCGGAGAACCTCTTTGTCGGCGCCATGGGAGCTACGGCAAGATAGCGAGGCAAAGAGGAAGAAGAGAGAGCGGGCGACGAGAAGAAGGAGACAAGCAAATTGGGCTCCGCCCCTCTCCTCATTTATAGCCAAGAGGAGGCCAACCGCCGGCCTCCACGATTGCACGTAATGATGGTTTTTCTCTGCATGCAGCAGAGTCTCGTCAAGTCGAACGGTTGCCGAGGCAGCATGGGTAAGCGGAGGCACCCACGTCCCATCAACCGCCATGCGTCGACCGAGGCCGCAGGAGGTTGGGGCCTGCGGTGCTCCACACTTGCCCTTTGGCTTCACCTCGAAGCCAAGTTCGAGCGCGCCTTGGGCCCGGGGGCTACTGTCATCGTCCTGGGAATAGGGGTAGCCAGACTTACCTGCCTGTGGCCCATGGCGTGGCTCGGTCAATGGCCCGGTACGACCCAGCTTCAGCAACAACAACTCAAGACCCTCGCGAGGGGCCAAGCCTCGCGAGGCGGATGACACCAAGACCTCCCTGGGGGCAGCCTCACTAGGCTGGCTTCCGAGGAGCGGAGATATCTATGCAAGGGGCACCTCGCGAGGTTCATATGATGTGAGCCATGACGACCAAAGCCAGGCGGGCGCCAGCGGGTGCAGTGTACCAGTTTCCTCTTTGGTGCTAAGGAGGCCAGTGTAGGCGCGGGGTCCCGAGGAATCAAGCAAAGGTTTCCATATCGGTGCAACAAGACCAAGACCGCCACGATGGCAGGATGGAGGTCATCGCGGAGCCCACCGTAGCGTCACCACCAGAGCCTTTTGTAGGCGAAGACTACTTTTGTCAGGATAGCTTGTACTAGTTGTCTCCCTTCAAATTTGGCCGTTGTGGGATCCCTTCCCGCCTACATTTGGGAAGAGGACCAAGGCAACTATAAATAGGACTTAGCCACCACCATAGAGGAGGACAGATCCATTCCGCCCTCACCATCTCACCAGCTCATCGAGCTTAAGAACACCTCACCTCCTGAGGCTGTTCCACCACTGTACTAGTTCATCCTCAGCCCCCCGAGGCAATCCACCACAAAGCTGGAGTAGGGTATTACACCGCAAGGTGGCCCGAACCAGGATAATCTGCTGTGTCTCTTGTCCCTTGGGTTCGCCGAGCTGGGTCATGGAATCATTGAGCAGGCAGACTGGGAGGGGTGAGTTCTTCGTACGCACCCCAGAGTTCGTACCTCTCAAGGGTCTGCGGAACCCTGAATCCGACAACCAAGGACACAAATTTGATTTTTCAACCAATTTATATGCATTAGAGCATGTGCATGTAGTTCAAATTTGAATTATGCACATAAATGCATTGAAAACTCAATTAATTCATAAAAATGTCCAAACGAACCCCGAAAAATCCCAAAACTTGACACAACACTCCTGTTGTTCTATGTTGACACGAGAAATTTTTTGAAAGCAATAAGAGGCAATGGATATTGCTTCGTCCCCAAAGGTGGGACGTTCCCTACCAAAACCATCAGGCTTGTTGTGTGAAGCTCTGGTTTGTGAGAAGCATATCCCCAAACCTGCCCCAAATGGGACAAAAAAATTACCACGGCATGTTGATGCCGCTCCATGATAGCATGCCAAGTTTCATGAATTTCAGACGGGCTTTGGATTTAGAATTTTAAAACCAGGTATATATCTCAATGTTTGCGGCTGTGTGAAGGTGGCAGGGTGTTTGACATTCATTCCCATTTCTTGCATGGGACCTAAGCATGCAACCAAGGACACAGATTTGAATTTTCAACTAATTTATATGCATTAGAGCATGTGCCTACAGTTCAAATTTGGATTATGCACATGAATGCATAGAAAACTCAGATAATGTATAAAAATGTCTATGCGAACCCCGAAAAATCCCAAAAATCGACACAACATTCATGTTGTTCCATGTTGACACGAGAAACATTTTGAAAGTAAGAAGAGGTAACAAATATCATTTCGTCCCCCAAGGTGGCACATACCTTACCAAAACCATCAGGCTTGTTGTGAGAGAGGCTCGGGTTTGCGAGAAGCTTATACCCTCACCTGCCCAAATGGGACAATATTTTTACCTGGCATGTCGCTATCGTTCCTTGATATTATGTCCAGTTTCATGAATTTCAGACGAGTTTTCGATTTACCAGAATTTTAAAACCATGTATCTCAATGTTAGGGCCGAGTGATAGTTTCAAGGTGTTTGACATTCGTTCTCATTTCTTTCATGTGACCTAAATCTTGCAAACCAAAGACAAATATTTGATTTTGCAACCCATTTTTTTGGACTGGAGCATGTGCATGTAGTTCAATTTTGAATTATGCACATAAATGCCTAGAAAACTTAATTAACGTATAAAAATGTCCAAATGATCCCCAAAAAAATCCAAAATTAAACACGACACTCCTGTTGTTCTATGTTGACACCAGGAAAAAAATTGAAAGGAAGAAGAGGCAACGAATATCATTTTGTCGATAAAGGTGACACGTTTCCCTAACGAAACCATGAGGCTTTCTTGTGAGTAGCTCTGGTTTGTGAGAAGCTTATACCACAACCTGCCCCAAATGGGACATTATTTTTTACCCCAACATATTAATGCCATCCCATGATAGCATGCCAAGGTTCAAGAATTTCAGACGGGTTTTGTATTTACTAGAATTACAAAAGCAAGTTCCTCAACATTTGTCGGAGAGCCACAGTGCCGTGGTGTTCGAAATTCATCCCCATTTCTTGCATGGGACATAAGCATAAACCCATGGACACATATATGATTTTACAACCCATGTTGGCGCACCGGAGCATGTGCATGTGCTTTAATTTTGAATTGTGCACCTGAAATGGCTAGAAAACCAATTTAATGTATAAAATTTCCAAACGAACCCTGAATAATTCCAATTTTTTTACGACACACATATAGTTGCATGTTCACTACAGATAAAAGGTCTAGCAATTCAAACACCGTCCATTGCCACTGTGACCCCATTATGTAATTCAAATCAAGATGGAAAATCAAGTAGATCCCACACAGTTCATTATCACCAACTGTGTGAGATGCAGCACAAAATATCTTGGAGCACCGTCAGAGTATAGTACGCAAACGGCTTACGCGAGAAGGTGCGACGGTTACAGTCCACAACCCGCTCTGAATAAGGGACCGTGTCTGATGACACTTTGCACGCCAGTTTTTTCGCTGAAGCGATTCCAAATTTTTGGCTTCCGCGGAAATATCTACCTCCCTGCCCCCTCCCCCTTACCAAAAGCCACATTTCCCCTGTTTCCGCGTTCCTTTCCAAGTTGAAACCTTCACTCCTTGCTTTCAGCGCCGCCTCCTCGCCGGCGACCCTCCTTCACGCTGCCCGGCCTCGCCTATGCAGGCAGGTAATCCACACCCGACCCCATCCTCCTCCTTCTTCCACATCCCACATGCCCCGACTGCTGGCGTGACACCTTCCACCCAAATCATCGACCCCTCCACCAGATAAGCACCGCCCTAAGCCATGGTGCACGCAGTGTAGCCAAGATCTCAAGGAGCATTTGGCAGCGGAGAAGCAAATCGTGGCTGCACACGCGGATGAGGTCGCGATGGCTGCCATTCGTTTGGACCCCTAGATCTTGGAGGAGCACCTCGCCGTCAAGTCCACCAGCGACGCCTCGCGCACCGACACCATGACGCAGTTGGATGCTTTAAACGACAGTTCATGGCGTTTTCTTGAGGCCACCCTCGGTGCCTTCGACAAAGACTACGAGGTGTTTTCTCAGCATGCACATGCTTACCTCATCTCGAGAGCTAGCAGGTTGGTGTCCGGAGCGGCTCAGGCAACTCACCCCTACGACAAGGGCACCCATGATGCGGAGGCCTCACCCTCTTCCATGTACAAGGAGCCAATCGTCATCGATATCTTCGACAATGAGGAGTAGCTTGTCTTATTAGCTCACTATAAGGACCCATGTTCAGTTTGCTAGCTACTGCTTTTCCTTAACAAATTCTAGTGAATTGTGCTATCTACTTTTACCATGCAATCATCACCTCTAGTGTATATGTTCTATATGTCGTGCAATGTGGTGTTTAGTTAACTGTTTGGTTCAATTCTGCAAATGTGATGTTCAATTCTTCAGGGTGCACTTTTCCAAGTTGTAAAGCATGCTTTGTTTGGTTAACTGTCTGATCTTCTATTAGGAGTATGTTATATTGTGCAATGTGGTGCTCAGTTAACGTTTGGTTCATTTGTTGTGGTGTTTAGTTAACTGTTTGGTTCAATTCTGCAATGCGATGTTCAATTGTTGTGGGTGCATTCTGTTATTGTATACCATGTGAGAAATAAATCAAATTTGGCTGTACTAAATATATGTGAAACAAATACAATTGCTATATTTCCAAGTTGTTAAGCATGCCTGGTTTGTTTAACTCTCTGATCTTCTATTAGGAGTATGTTATATTGTGCAATGTCGTGCTCAATTAACGTTTGGTTCATTTGTTTTGGTGTTTAGTTAACTGCTTGGTTCAATTCTGCAATGCGATGTTCAATTGTTGTGGCTGCATTCTGTTATTGTATACCGTGTGAGAAATAAATCGAATTTGGCTGTACTAAATACATGAAAAACAAATACAATTGCGATATTTCCAAGTTGTTAAGCATGCTTGGTTTGGTTAACTGTGTGATCTTCTATTAGGAGTATGTTATATTGTGCAAAGTGGTGCTCAGTTAACGTTTGGTTCATTTGTTGTGGTGTTTAGTTAACTGCTTGGTTCAATTCTGCAATGCGATGTTCAATTGTTGTGGGTGCATTCTGTTATTGTATACCATGTGAGAAATAAATCAAATTTGGCTGTACTAAATATATGTGAAACAAATACAATTGCTATATTTCCAAGTTGTTAAGCATGCCTGGTTTGTTTAACTCTCTGATCTTCTATTAGGAGTATGTTATATTGTGCAACGTGGTGCTCAATTAAAGTTTGGTTCATTTGTTGTGGTGTTTAGTTAACTGCTTGGTTCAATTCTGCAATGCGATGTTCAATTGTTGTGGCTGCATTCTGTTATTGTATACCGTGTGAGAAATAAATCGAATTTGGTTGTACTAAATACATGAAAAACAAATACAATTGCGATATTTCCAAGTTTTTAAGCATGCTTGGTTTGGTTAACTGTCTGATCTTCTATTAGGAGTATGTTATATTGTGCAAAGTGGTGCTCAGTTAACGTTTGGTTCATTTGTTGTGGTGTTTAGTTAACTGCTTGGTTCAATTCTGCAATGCGATGTCCAATTGTCGTGGGTAGAATTTTGTATTGTTGTGCACGTGAGGAATAAATTGAATTTGGTTGCACTTAATACATGAGAAACATATACAAGTGCTTTATTTCCTAGTTCTTAATCATGCTTGGTTTTGATAAATGGGTTTTCCATGTGGCTTGAATTAACCTGATGAATCTGCAATGTGCTTATTTTTCATCAACATATTTTGCTGATAGCATGCGAACCCTTACTTAACCTGATAACTAACTACCTTATATGTGTTGCAGGGAAACAATGGGAAGCACTGAGGTTTACAATCAAGGTTAGCACGTGCATGGTCCATTGTCTAATAGCACATTATTGTGCAATTGCAGGAACCATTCTAATATTTAGGTTTTTCACAATTTGGTCTTGCACATGTAGGTCCTGCTGCCAGAGGTTTTGACCCACTGTTCAACCCTTTTTTCCATATGGGGAGATGAGTTGTCCATGAATATCAATCAAGTCAAGAAACTCAGAAAGATTGTTAGGATAAATAAATGAGCGGCAAAAAACAACAAAAATCTTTGTTTGCACAATGAAGAAGACATCAATTCACTACAAGATGGTACTAACTATTATACCTTGCCTTTTTATTCCTTTGCCCCATTTCCAATATAGAGAAGATATTTGTGCACATCCTTGTTTTCAGGCCTTTCCAAAGTAGTTCACTGATGGTTACCTCTCAAACCACCTCTATGGTCAGGAGGCAAGGAAAGTTTTCATACAACACCCACAGTTCAATATTGAAGTGTTCTTGAAGAGGACGAAGGATGGACGGTCAATCATCCACAGGCCTGGCCTAAAGTTGCAAAGACCTTCAACATGAATGAAGGCTCAATATTCGCCTTCCGCTTCAGCAGTTTTCCAGATGAGATGCATGTGTCTATGTACCTTATATGATGCTAATTTAGAAAGGTTCTAGATGTTGCATGTGAAACTTGGTGCTGGTGCAGTTGTGTAATTGGGTAGCTGAGTGCTGAAGCTATATCATGTTGTACTCGGATGTATTTCAATTATGAAATCATGCTTCCTTAATATGGAAATGAAATATATTATGTGCTTAATATGAATGTCAATTAGATTAATAAATGGATTATTAATAATAGGGCAATTAGCCTGCTAATTGGGTTTTCCTATTGCAAACGGTTATTGAGAAAACACTGTGGGCAATGACCTCAGGCAACGCACACAGTTTCTAGGAATAAACCGTGTTGGATCAATGAACAATCACACATGAAATTATCTTGAAAACTGTTTGCGTTAGGCCACCTTGCGCAAACGTTTTCTTTGGAGCGACTGTATGGGATGTATATACGAACAGAAACGTTTAGCGGGGACTGACTATGTGGGATGTTCTTACAACCGGAAATGATTTCGCCTAGATAATTGTATTTTTTAGCACTACTATACGTATAACCGTATTTGGTCGCTCGCGGTCACACACGACCTCATTTTGCCGAGCGTGTGTGCCAGGAGGGCATATCCCCACTGGTTTTTGGGTCGTGTGGGAAGGACCCCCCTATCGCAGTCACTCACTAGGTGATGGTTCCAAACGCCGTCGTGAAAAGGGGTTAAAAACCGTTTGTATAGCACCTCACTGTACCAGTGCTTGTACATCCTCTGGCCATCTTCATCCTCGCTGTCCACATCGTCAGACAGCACCTATACAAATAGTAACACAAATTTGGCGTCAAATCAATGTTTACATGTCGTGAAGTAGGATTAGGAATTTATGGCTATTTATTTATACATATCCACAGATTATGTTTTGATTTTTAAGCAGAGTCATCTATGTACAGACCAATCTTGAAGAAAATAATGGCATAAACATATGTAGGTCATTCAAAATCAATTGTCAAGTCCTCGCTAGGAATTATTAGCACGAACACTAACCCTAGTCGGATTACTAGCAGTAATCATTTGCACAGATGAAACAACTAATCACTTATCACTTGTACCATTCAAACAATCAGTACACTACACGGATCTAATGAAACTTACTCAGATTTCATGGATTGGGAGAACATAACCATAGGATTTCTATTCCAAAAAGGGGGAGGCAGGAGTAACCAGAGAAACCCTAGGATCTATTTGACACATAAATGGGTATAGATGACTAACCAGTTGTCCGTCGTCGTCGGAGTCATCGCCGGAGTGGTCGTTGGATTCATCGCCGGGGTCGTCGCCCGAGCCGTCACCAGAGTCGGTGTGGAACTCCGCCTCCGGCTGTGGAAGCTCGACGCCGTCGACGACGTCAGGGTGCAACGATAACTCGCTACCAGTGACGGCAACCTCTGTCTCCATCTCCACGTCGTGCTCTGGTGCTTCAGCAGCCCCGGCGTCACCACTCCCTCCAATGGGGCTCTTCGGCGGCATCCTCATACACTGACGGCTTTGAGGACTGAGAGCGGCATCGAGGATGCAAGCGGAGAGAGAGAGAGGATTGTGTGTGCGGCGAGGATGGGGGGCGGCCACTCGGGCGCACCATTAATATGGAGTAGCGGGAGAGAGGCGGGCGGCGGTCAAACCGCTAGCTCGCCTCCTAGTGAGCCTGCACACCAGACTGGTGGCATGCCGACCCTCGTTTCACACAGCTACTCACACGCCTCCCGATGATACTGCGCAGCGAGCACGCCTTCGTCAATTCAAACCCCTGCACGCATGCCTCCCGGTCTGCCTGCACGGTGGACTGCTTGCATGCGTCCCGTCAACTCACGCCTGCTCGCACGACACAGGGGTCGCGTGGCGGCACATATATTGTTTTTCTATTTGGATGATTAATGCTGTCGCTTTATTGCTTAATCGAAGCATGACACGTATCCATTGTTGGTCTAACTCTCACGGTTCGAATAAATAATCCGTTTGGGATATTGGTTCCCAATTATTAATAATCTCCCATTTGTAATTAGATAAAAATTACATCAAAACTGGTCTCAAATTTGACAAAAATAGAGTACAATGCCACTTTGTATTGGTGTCCATATAACAACACGATAAGTTTCATGAACTTCAAATACGTTTTGGATGTACTAGAATTTAAAAATCAAGATTCTCAATGTTTGAAATTTCTTGCACGGGGAGTAAAACATGCACCCAGTGAGACACATGTGTTTTTGCAATCCATTTAGGTGCACTGTCACGTGTGCATGTAGCTCAAATTTGATTTTTGCACATTATACCCATAGAAAATCGATCAATTAATGTACTAAAATGTCCTAATGATCTTTGTTTTTTTTGAAATTAAAACGTCCCTCCTTTGGTAACATATGTTCACGGCGGGATAATTTAACATGCATCATAGTTGCGGTGGATTCGCGGTGTGTGTGTGTGTGGGTGTGTGCGTTTGGGGGTGTGGCGGGTGGCTCGCAGTACACTACGAGTTGTGAGCCACCGTGTGGGTTGGCCGTTTTGTTAGGGAGGTGCCACATCAGAGTTATGAATTCGTTATTTAAAACATTACACAACCCTTTCATACATACATGTTTTGGCCACATGCAGTCGATGGTTGTCCTACACGACACTCGATACTCGCGTGTGACGCTTTTTGTGGGTCCGCGAGGTCGTCGTCCATCACTTTGACGAACAGGCGGCGGTGAGGTTAATTTGACCAGCAAGGTAGAATCTTTTTTGTTTGTGTTATGGTGGTATATAGTACGCATCGAAGAGGTGGGAGGGTACTAGCATATATATACTATACGTACGCGACCGTGAACAAGTATACCTCACTCAGTGTTGGGACTTTTCGGTTTCCAAGGCATGTGTCACATCAAAGTTGTGAAATTGGCCATTCAAACATCACACAACACCTCTTTGGCCCACATGCATGCAGGCGGTGGTTATTCTAGCTAGGACACTCACGTGTGACGCTTCCACACTACAAAAAAATACACTTCCGTGATGATACGTGTTTGTCACAGTAGCTCATGTTTTCTGTCATGCATGTACATCCATGACGATTTTATGACAGAATCAAGATAGTCATACCTGTGCTGTCGTAGAAGTGTGATAACCCACAAGTATAGGGGATCGCAATAGTTTTCGAGGGTAGAGTATTCAACCCAAATTTATTGATTCGACACAAGGGGAGCCAAAGAATATTCTCAAGTATTAGCAGTTGAGTTGTCAATTCAACCACACCTGGGTAACTTAGTATCTGCAGCAAAGTATTTAGTAGCAAAGTAATATGGAAGTAACGGTAACGGTGGAAAAGTAATAGTGGTAGTTTTGTAGTAACTGTAACAGTAGCAACGGTAAAGTAACAAGCAAAGAACAATATGTGAAAAGCTCGTAGGCATTGGATCGATGATGGAGAATTATGCCGGATGGGATTCCTCATGTAATAGTTATAACATAGGGTGACACAGAACTAGCTCCAATTCATCAATACAATGTAGGCATGTATTCCGAATATAGTCATACGTGCTTATGGAAAAGAACTTGCATGACATCTTTTGTCCTACCCTCCCGTGGCAGCGGGGTCCTATTGGAAACTAAGGGATATTAAGGCCTCCTTTTAATAGAGTACTGGACCAAAGCATTAACACTTAGTGAATACATGAACTCCTCAAACTACGGTCATCACCGGTAGTGGTCCCGATTATTGTCACTTCGGGGTTAACGGATCATAACACATAATAGGTGACTATAGACTTGCAAGATAGGATCAAGAACTCACATATATTCATGAAAACATAATAGGTTCAGATCTGAAATCACGGCACTCGGGCCCTAGTGACAAGCATTAAGCATATCAATGTCATAGCAACATCAATCTCAGAACATAATGGATAGTAGGGATCAAACCCTAACAAAACTAACTCGATTACATGGTAAATCTCATCCAAGCCATCACCGTCCAGCAAGCCTACGATGGAATTACTCACGCATGGCGGTGAGCATCATGAAATTGGTGATCGAGGAAGGTTGATGATGACGATGGCGACGGATTCCCCTCTCCGAAGCCCC
This sequence comes from Triticum aestivum, assembly GCF_018294505.1. NCBI lineage: Eukaryota > Viridiplantae > Streptophyta > Magnoliopsida > Poales > Poaceae > Triticum > Triticum aestivum. The sequence continues at coordinate 70,493,499 of NC_057802.1, forward strand.
GAACGGACTCCAGTTCATCCCTCCCGAGAGAGATTAGGGCTTGGTGGCGGCTCCGTATCGTAAAACGCGATGAATCCTTGTCTCTGATTTTTTTCTCCCCGAACACGAATATATAGAGTTGGAGTTGAGGTCGGTTGTGCACCAGGGGGCCCACGAGGCAGGGGGCGCGCCCCCACCCTCGTGGACAGGGTTTGGGCTCCCTGGCCTTGATTCTTTCGCCAGTATTTTTTTATTAATTCGAAAAATAATCTCCGTTGATTTTCAGGTCATTCCGAGAACTTTTATTTCTGCACAAAAATAACACCATGGCAATTCTGCTGAAAACAGCGTCAGTCCGGGTTAGTTCCATTCAAATCATGCAAGTTAGAGTCCAAAACAAGGGCAAAAGCGTTTGGAAAAGTGGATACGTTGGAGACGTATCAACTCCCCCAAGCTTAAACCTTTGCTTGTCCTCAAGCAATTCAGTTGATAAATTGAAAGTGATAAAGAAAAACTTTTACAAACTCTGTTTGCTCTTGTTGTTGTAAATATGTAAAGCCAACATTCAAGTTTTCAGCAAAGATTATGAACTAACCATATTCACAATAACATTTAGGTCTCATGTTTACTCATATCAATGGCATAATCAACTAGCGAGCAATAATAATAAATCTCGGATGACAACACTTTCTCAAAACAATCATAATATGATATAACAAGATGGTATCTCGCTAGCCCTTTCTGAGACCGCAAAACATAAATGCAGAGCACCTTTGAAGATCAAGGACTGACTAAACATTGTAATTCATGGTAAAAGAGATCCAGTCATAGTCATACCCAATATAAATTAATAGTAATGGATGCAAATGACAGCGGTTCTCTCCAGCTGGTGCTTTTTGATAAGAGGGTGATGACTCAACATAAAAGTAAATAGATAGGCCCTTCGCAGAGGGAAGCAGGGATTTGTAGAGGTTCCAGAGCTCGATTTTAAAGCAAAGATAAATAATATCTTGAGCGGCATACTTTCATTATCAACATAACAACCGAGAGATGTCGATATCTTCCATGCTACACACATTATAGGCGGTTCCCAAACAGAATGGTAAAGTTTATACCCCCCCCCTCCACCAACAAGCATCAATCCATGGCTGGCTCGAAACAACGAGTGCCTCCAACTAACAAGAGTCCCGGGAGAGTCTTGTTTGCAATTATTTCGATTTGATTTGCTTAGAGCATGGGACTGGGCATCCCGGTGACCAGCCATTTTCTCGTGAGTGAGGGGCGGAGTCCACTCCTCTTGAGAATAACCCGCCTAGCATGGAAGATACAGACATCCCTAGTTGATACATGAGCTATTCGAGCATGCAAAACAGAATTTCGTTTGAAGGTTTAGAGTTTGGCACATACAAATTTACTTGGAACGGCAGGTAGATACCGCATATAGGAAGGTATAGTGGACTCATATGGAATAACTTTGGGGTTTATGGAAGTGGATGCACAAGCAGTATTCCCACTTAGTACAAGTGAAGGCTAGAAAAAGACTGGGAAGCGACCAACTAGAGAGCGACAACAGTCATGAACATGCATTAAAATTAATAAACATTGAGTGCAAGCATGAGTAGGATATAATCCACCATGAACATAAATATCGTGGAGGCTATGTTGATTTTGTTTCAACTACATGAGTGAACATGTGCCAAGTCAAGCTACTTGAATCATTCAAAGGAGGATACCACCCTATCATACCACATCACAACTATTTTAATAGCATGTTGGCACGCAAGGTAAACCATTATAAACTCCTAGCTAATTAAGCATGACATAAGCAACTATAATCTCTAATTGTCATTGCTAACATGTTTATTCATAATAGGCTGAATCAGGAACGATGAACTAAACATATTTACAAAAACAAGAGAGGTCGAGTTTGTACCAGCTTCTCTCATCTCAATCAATCCATCATATATCGTCATTATTGCCTTTCACTTGCACGACCGAACGATGTGGATAATAATAATATTGCATGTGCATTGGACTGAGTTGGAATCTGCAGGCATTCAATACAAAGGAGAAGACAAGGTAATATGGGCTCTTGGTTAAATCAACAATAATGCATATAAGAGCCACTCCAACATTTTCATTATGGTCTTCTCCTCTCGACCATCAAAGAAAAAGGAAAGAAATAAAACTATTTACACGGGAAAGCTCCCAACAAGCAAAACAAGAACGAGAAATCTTTTTGGGTTTTCTTTTAATTATTACTACTACATGCAAGGAAAGTAAACTAGCTAAGAGCTACAACTAATTTTTTTGTTTTTCTTAAGGTTTATCAAACACACAAGAAGAAAGCGAGAAAAGGAAAATAAACTAGCATGGATATTACAATGAAAAAGTATGAGCACCGACAACTAAAGTGAGTGTGTGAACATGAATGTAATGTCGGTGAGAAATACGTACTCCCCCAAGCTTAGGCTTTTGGCCTAAGTTGGTCTAGGCCCATGGATCAAAGTTGTAGTTGGGGTCGTACTGAGAAGGAGCCTCGGGTTGCCACTGGTTGGCAATCTCCTCCGGATCCCACTGGTAAACAGACTATTGTGAAGGATCAAATTGTGGTTCCCGCTCTGGCTCTGTAGCTGGTGTGGGGTTCTGGTAGGCATGAAATGCCTCCGGCTGAACAAGGTACTTGCCTCTAGATAAGTCAAACAAAGAAGGAGCAGGCAAAGTAATAATAGGGCGATTTTTATCAACTATCAGTTTGTACTTAAGCATCTTTTCCTTATTCTTAACGATAAAATCATGTGCTACCATACTCTTATAGTCTAGAAAAACAGGAGGCAGCAACTTTTCTTCTTTCTCATAATGCCTAATAGGTATGTTAAAGTGTGCAGTGAGGCGCGAGGCGAAGATACCTCCCAAGATGGGACCCTTCGTGCGGTTAAGACTTAATCGTTTGGCAACGATAGCGCCTAGGCTAAAAGAGTTATCACGAAACAATGCATGGCCCAAAATAACAATATCAAGGGTGCTAAGGTTTCCACAGTTTCCGCGACCAATTAAACATCTACTAGCAAATATCGCAAAGTAACGCAGAACCGGAAAATGTATGCTAGTAATTCTTGCATCGAAAACTTTCCTAGTTTCCCCTACAACAATCATATCAATAAACCCTTCCACATCATTTTGATGTGGTTCCTCTATGCTACCAGTAAGGGGTATCTTACAAACCCGGCAGAAATCAGGAAGGGACATCTCCTTATGCTCATCATGTAAATAAAATTCCACTTAAGGTGGTGATCTCCTAGCATGGAAATGAAAATTTTGCATGACAATATAGTGAGTAAGAGATACTGTTCGCGCTGGTCGCGGAGGAAGTCGGTGAGGCCCACATTTTCAACCAAAGAATCGAAATCTTCATGAATCCCGGCTACTGTTAAGAACTCATCACAAGGCCATTCACACGGCCGAACCTCCGCGGTGCGAGGGAGATTATATTTGGTCCTCTTATCCTCTTCACTTTGCTTATCCCTCGAGCTTCGGCTCGAAGAGCCCCTCAATAATCTCTTCATCATTTTCTGAAATTTTCTAATTTTTTTAGTAACTCAAAATAAAAGTGAACCAAACTCAACAAAGTTGATAGCAACTACTCCCACAAGTGCCTAGAGACTATATCATGTATTAGAACTACTTGGGACCATATAAATTTGACATGCAAGCTCAAGAACAGGGTCACCTAGGCAGCAAAATTTATAATGAATAAAGCACTAGAACAAAAACTAATTGGACCATCGGAGGAGTCACATACCGAAGAACAATCCCCCAAAGCAGTTTTGTGAGTGGAGCTTTGAGCTACGAGATTGAAAATCGCAGCAAAATGAGCTAGAACTCATGCTTGAGCTGGTTGGTGATTTTTTTGGGAGGAAGAAGGAGTGTGTGATGGCTGGAATAAGTGGAGGGGAGCCACCATAGGCCCACGAGGCAGGGGCGCGCGCCCTGGACCCTCGTGGCCAGGTGCTTGCTCCCCCTGATGTGTTCTCAGTGCCATATATTCTCAAATATTCCAGAAAAATCATATTTCATTTTCGGGGCATTTGGAGAACTTTTATTTTCAGGGTATTTTTTTATTGCACGGATAATTTAGAAAACTGACAGAAAATACTATTTTGCTTTATTTATTCTAAATAACAGAAAGTTAAAGGAGGGTACAGAAGGTTGTGCTTTCTAACTTCATCCATCTCATGCTCATCAAAAGGAATCCACTAACAAGGTTGATCAAGTCTTGTTAACAAACTCATTCCGAATAACATGGAACCGGAGAAATTTCGAATAACACTAGGTTACCTCAACGGGGATATGCACATCCCCAACAATAAGAATATCATATCTCTTTTTGACAGTAGGAAGAGGAAATCCAAAACCTCCATTAGTAATCGATGGAATTTTTCCAATAGAATTGATACTGTGGACTTGAGGTTGTTTCCTCGGAAAGTGTACCGTATGCTCACTACCATTAACATGAAAAGTGACATTGCCTTTGTTGCAATCAATAACAGCCCCTGCAGTATTCAAAAAGGGTCTTCCAAGAATAATAGACATACTTTCGTCCTCGGGAATATCAAGAATAACAAAGTCCGTTAAAATAGTAACATTTGCAACCACAACAGGCACATCCTCACAAATACCGACAGGTATAGCAGTTGATTTATCAGCCATTTGCAAAGATATTTGATGTCTACTAAGCAACCTTCTTCTTGTAGACGTTGTTGGGCCTCCAAGTGCAGAGGTTTGTAGGACAGTAGCAAATTTCCCTCAAGTGGATGACCTAAGGTTTATCAATCCGTGGGAGGCGTAGGATGAAGATGGTCTCTCTCAAGCAACCCTGCAACCAAATAACAAAGAGTCTCTTGTGTCCCCAACACACTCAATACAATGGTAAATTGTATAGGTGCACTAGTTCGGTGAACAGATGGTGATACAAGTGCAATATGGATAGTAGATATAGGTTTTTGTAATATGAAAATATAAAAACAGCTAGGTAGCAAGCGGTAAAAGTGAGCGTAAACGGTATTGCAATGCTAGGAAACAAGGCCTAGGGTTCATACTTTCACTAGTGCAAGTTCTCTCAACAATAATAACATAATTGGATCATATAACTATCGCTCAACATGCAACAAAGAGTCACTCTAAAGTCACTAATAGTGGAGAACAAACGAAGAGATTATGGTAGGGAACAAAACCACCTCAAAGTTATTCTTTCCAATCAATCCGTTGGGTTATTCCTATAAGTGTCACAAACAGACCTAGAGTTCGTACTAGAATAACACCTTAAGACACAAATCAACCAAAACCCTAATGTCACCTAGATACTCCAATGTCACCTGAAGTATCTGTGGGGTATGATTATACGATATGCATCACACAATCTCAGATTCATCTATTCAACCAACACATAGAACCTCAAAGAGTGCCCCAAAGCTTCTACCAGAGAATCAAGACGAAAACGTGTGCCAACCCCTATGCATAGGTTCATGGGCAGAACCCGCAAGTTGATCACCAAAACATACATCAAGTGAATCACGTAATATCCCATTGTCACCACAGATACGCATGGCAAGACATACATCAAGTGTTCTCAAATCATTAAAAGACTCAATCCGATAAGATTACTTCAAAGGGAAAACTCAATCCATTACAAGAGAGTAGAGGGGGAGAAGAAACATAAGATCCAACTATAATAGCAAAGCTCGCGATACATCAAGATCGTGCCAAATCAAGAACACGAGAGAGAGAGATCAAACACATAGCTACTGGTACATACCCTCAACCCCGAGGGTGAACTACTCCCTCCTCGTCACGGAGAGCGTCGGGATGATGAAGATGGCCATCGGTGATGGATCCCCCCTCCGGCAGGGTGCCGGAACAGGGTCCCAATTGGTTTTTGGTGGCTACAGAGGCTTGCGGCGGCGGAACTCCCGATCTATTCTGTTCCCCGATCGTTTTAGGGTATATGGATATATATAGGTGAAAGAAGTACGTCAGGGGAGCCACGAGGGGCCCACGAGGGTGGAGGGCGCGCCCAGGGGGTGGGCGCGCCCCCTACCTCGTGCCTTCCTCGTTGCTTTCTTGACGTGGACTCCAAGTCTCCCGGGTTGCTTTCCTTCCAAAAATAACTTCTCCAGAAGGTTTCATTCCATTTCGACTCCGTTTGATATTCCTTTTCTTCGAAACACTGAAACAAGGGAAAAAACAGGAACTGGCACTGGGCTCTGGGTCAATAGGTTAGTCCCAAAAATAATATAAAAGTGCATAGTAAAGCCCATAAAACATCCAAGATGGATAATATAATAGCATGGAGCAATAAAAAATTATAGATACGTTGGAGACGTATCAACATCCCCAAGCTTAATCCCTGCTCGTCCTCGACTAGGTAAATGATAAAAACAAAATTCTTGATGTGGAATGCTACTTGGCATAATTTCAATGTAATTCTTCTTAATTGTGGTATGAATATTCAGATCCGAAAGATTCAAGATAAAAGTTCATATTGACATAAAAGTAATAATACTTCAAGCATACTAACTAAGCAATTATGTCCTCTCAAAATAACATGGCCAAAGAAAGTTCATCCCTAAAAAATCATAGAGTTTAGTCGTGCTCCATTTTCGTCACACAAGAATGCTCTCATCATGCACAACCCCGATGACAAGCCAAGCAATTGTTTCATACTTTAGTAATCTCAAACGTTTTCAACCTTCACGCAATACATGAGTGTGAGCCATGGATATAGCACTATGGGTGGAATAGAATATGATGACGGGGGTTATGTGGAGAAGAAAAAAAGGAGACAGTCTCACATCAACGAGGCTAATCCATGAACTATGGAGATGCCCATCGATTGATGTTAATGCAAGGAGTAGGGATTGCCATGCAACGGGTGCACTAAGTGGGTGTGCATCCAACTTGCTTGCTCACGAAGACCTAGGGCATTGAGGAGGCCCATTGTTGGAATATACAAGCCAAGTTCTATAAGGAAAAATTCCCACTAGTATATGAAAGTGACAAAACAAGAGACTCTCTATCATGAAGACTATGGTGCTACTTTGAATCACAAGTGTGGTAAAAGGATAGTAACATTGTCCCTTCTCTCTTTTTCTCTCTTTTTTTGGGCCTTCTCCTTTTTTTATGGCCTTTCTCTTTTTTTTAATATTTTTATTTTTCCTCACTTGGGACAATGCTCTAGAAATGATGATCATCACACTTCTATTTATTTACAACTCAATGATTACAACTCGATACTAGAACAAAGTATGACTCTATATGAATGCCTCCGGCGGTGTACCGGGATATGCAATGAACCAAGAGTGACATGTATGAAAGAATTTTGAACGGTGGCTTTGCCACAAATACTATGTCAACTACATGATCATGCAAAGCAATATGACAATGATGAACGTGTCATGATAAACGGAATGGTGGAAAGTTGCATGGCAATATATCTCGGAATGGCTATGGAAATGCCATAATAGGTAGGTATGGTGGCTGTTTTGAGGAATATATAAGGAGGTTTATGTGGGAAAGAGTGTATCATATCACGGGGTTTGGATGCACCGGCGAAGTTTGCACCAACTCTCAATGTGAGAAAGGGCAATGCATGGTACCAAAGAGGCTAGCAATGATGGAAAGGTGAGAGTGCGTATAATCCATGGACTCAACATTAGTCATAAAGAACTCACATACTTATTGCAAAAATCTACAAGTCATCAAAAACCAAGCACTACGCGCATGCTCCTAGGGGGATAGATTGGTAGGAAAAGACCATCGCTCGTCCCCGACCGCCACTCATAAGGAAGACAATCAAAGAACACCTCATGTTTCAAATTTGTTACATAACGTTTACCATACGTGCATGCTACGGGACTTGCAAACTTCAACACAAGTATTTCTCAAATTCACAACTACTCAACTAGCACAACTTTAATATCACTACCTCCATATCTCAAAACAATCATCAAGCATCAAACTTCTCTTAGTATTCAACACACTCATAAGAAAGTTTTTACTAGTCTTGAATACCTAGCATATTAGGATTACGCACATTACCATGCTCTTTAAGACCCTCAAAATAATATAAGTGAAGCATGAGAGTTCAATAGTTTCTATAAAACAAAACCACCACCGTGCTCTAAAAGATATAAGTGAAGCACTAGAGCAAACAACAAACTACTCCAAAAGATATGAGTGAAGATCAATGAGTAGTTGTATAATTATGTAACTATGTGAAGACTCTCTAACATTTGAGAATTTGAGATCTTGGTATTTTATTCAAACAGCAAGAAAAGCAAAAGAAAATAAAATGACGCTCCAAGCAAAACACATATCATGTGGTGAATAAAAATATAGCTCCAAGTAAAGTTACCGATGAACGAAGACGAAAGAGGGGATGCCTTCCGGGGTATACCCAAGCTTAGGCTCTTGCTTATCCTTGAATATTACCTTGGGGTGCCTTGGGCATCCCCAAGCTTAGGCTCTTGCCACTCCTTATTCCATAGTCCATCGAATCTTTACCCAAAACTTGAAAACTTCACAACACAAAACTTAACAGAAAATCTCGCGAGCTCCGTTAGTGAAAGAAAAAAAACACCACTTCAAGGTACTGTATTGAACTCATTCTTTATTTATATTGGTGTTAAATCTACTGTATTCCAACTTCTCTATGGTTTATAAACTATTTTACTAGCCATAGATTCATCAAAATAAGCAAACAACACACGAAAAACAGAATCTGTCAAAAACAGAACAGTCTGTAGTAATCTGTAACTAACGCAAACTTCTGGAACTCAAAACATTCTACCAAAATAGGAAGACCTATATAATTTGATTATTGATCTTCTGCAATTGGAATCAGTATTTTATCACGTTCTGGTGATTTTAAACAATTGTTTTCGTGAGCAGAAAGTTTCTTGAATTTTCAGCAAGATCAAATAACTATCATCCAAGAAGATCCTATAGGTCTTACTTGGCACAAACACTAATTAAAACATAAAACCACATCTAACCAGAGGCTAGATGGATTATTTATTCCTAAACAGAACGAAAAAGAAAGAAACTAAAATAAAACTGGGTTGCCTCCCAACAAGCGCTAACGTTTAACGCCCCTAGCTAGGCATGATGATTTCAATGATGCTCGCATAAAAGATAAAAATTGAAATATAAAGAGAGCATCATGAAGAATATGACTAGCACATTTAAGTCTAACCCACTTCCTATGCATAGGGATTTTGTGAGCAAACAACTTATGGGAACAAGAATCAACTTGCATAGGAAGGTAAAACAAGCATAACTTCAAGATTTTAAGCACATAGAGAGGAAAGTTGATATTATTGCAATTCCTACAAGCATACATTCCTCCATCATAATAATTTTCAGTAGCATCATGAATGAATTCAACAATATAACCAGCACCTAAAGCATTCTTTTCATGATCTACAAGCATAGAATTTTTACTACTCTCCACATAAGCGAATTTCTTCTCATGAATAAAAGTGGGAGCAAACTCAACAAAATAATTATCATGTGATTGAAAATTAAGATCGAGATGACAAGTTTCATGGTTATCATTATTCTTTATAGCATACGTGTCATCACAATAATCATCATAGATAGGAGGCATGCTTTCATCATAGTAAATTTGCTCATCAAAGCTTGGGGGACAAAAAATATCATCTTCATCAAATACAGCTTCCCCAAGCTTGTGGCTTTGCATATCATTAGCATCATGGATATTCAAGGAATTCATACTAACAACATTGCAATCATGCTCATCATATAAATATTTAGTGCCAAACATTCTAATGCATTCTTCTTCTAACACTTTGGCACAAGTTTCCTTTCCATCATACTCACGAAAGATATTAAAAAGATGAAGCGTCTGAGACAAACTCAATTGCATTTTTTCTGTAGTTTTCTTTTATAAACTAAACTAGTGCTAAAACAAGAAACAAAAAGATACGATTGCAAGATCTAAAGATATACCTTCAAGCACTCACCTCCCCGGCAATGGCGCCAGAAAAGAGCTTAGTTGACGGGGTGTGAGTGCCGCTTACCTAGCCTCCCCGGCAACGGCGCTAGAAAAGAGCTTGATGTCTACTACGCAACCTTCTTCTTGTAGACGTTGTTGGGCCTCCAAGTGCAGAGGTTTGTAGGACAGTAGCAAATTTCCCTCAAGTGGATGACCTAAGGTTTATCAATCCGTGGGAGGCGTAGGATGAAGATGGTCTCTCTCAAGCAACCCTGCAACCAAATAACAAAGAGTCTCTTGTGTCCCCAACACACCCAATACAATGGTAAATTGTATAGGTGCACTAGTTCGGCGAAGAGACGATGATACAAGTGCAATATGGATGGTAGATATAGGTTTCGTAATCTGAAAATATAAAAACAGCAAGGTAGCAAGCGATAAAAGTGAGCGTAAACGGTATTGCAATGCTAGGAAACAAGGCCTAGGGTTCATACTTTCACTAGTGCAAGTTCTCTCAACAATAATAACATAATTGGATCATATAACTATCCCTCAACATGCAACAAAGAGTCACTCTAAAGTCACTAATAGTGGAGAACAAACGAAGAGATTATGGTAGGGTACGAAACCACCTCAAAGTTATTCTTTCCAATCAATCCGTTGGGCTATTCCTATAAGTGTCACAAACAGCCCTAGAGTTCGTACTAGAATAACACCTTAAGACACAAATCAACCAAAACCCTAATGACACCTAGATACTCCAATGTTACCTCAAGTATCCGTGGGTATGATTATACAATATGCATCACACAATCTCAGATTCATCTATTCAACCAACACATAGAACGTCAAAGAGTGCCCCAAAGCTTCTATCGGAGAATCAAGATGAAAACGTGTGCCAACCCCTATGCATAGGTTCATGGGCAGAACCCGCAAGTTGATCACCAAAACATACATCAAGTGAATCACGTGATATCCCATTGTCACCACAGATACGCACGGCAAGACATACATCAAGTGTTCTCAAATCATTAAAAGACTCAATCCGATAAGATTACTTCAAAGGGAAAACTCAATCCATTACAAGAGAGTAGAGGGGGAGAAGAAACATAAGATCCAACTATAATAGCAAAGCTCGCGATACATCAAGATCGTGCCAAATCAAGAACACGAGAGATAGAGAGAGATCAAACACATAGCTACTGGTACATACCCTCAGCCCCGAGGGTGAACTACTCCCTCCTCATCATGGAGAGCGCCGGGATGATGAAGATGGCCACCGGTGATGGATACCCCCTCCGGCAGGGTGCCGGAACAGGGTCCCGATTGGTTTTTGGTGGCTACAGAGGCTTGCGGCGGCGGAACTCCCGATCTATTCTGTTCCCCGATCGTTTTAGGGTATATGGATATATATAGGTGAAAGAAGTACGTCAGGGGAGCCACGAGGGGCCCACGAGGGTGGAGGGCGCGCCCCCTGCCTCGTGCCTTCCTTGTTGCTTTCTTGACGTGGACTCCAAGTCTCCCGGGTTGCTTTCCTTCCAAAAATAACTTCTCCAGAAGGTTTCAATCCGTTTTGACTCCGTTTGATATTCCTTTTCTTCGAAACACTGAAACAAGGGAAAAAACATGAACTGGCACTGGGCTCTGGGTCAATAGGTTAGTCCCAAAAATAATATAAAAGTGCATAGTAAAGCCCATAAAACATGCAAGATGGATAATATAATAGCATGGAGCAATCAAAAATTATAGATACGTTGGAGACGTATCAATATTTCAGTAGGTGTCAACTTATTCAAATCAAGTCTACGATATAAAGAGAGAGGCATAACACTAACACCGGCTCCAAGATCACATAAAGCAGTTCGAACATAGTTTCTTTTAATGGAGCATGGTATAGTTGGTACTCCTGGATCTCCTAGTTTCTTAGGTATTCCACCCTTAAAAGTATAATTAGCAAGCATGGTGGAAATTTCAGCTTCCGGTATCTTTCTCTTATTTGTAACAATATCCTTCATATACTTAGCATAAGGATTCATTTTAAGCATATCAGTAAAACGCATACGCAAGAAGATAGGTCTAATCATTTCAGCAAAGCGCTCAAAATACTCACCATCCTTTTTCTTGGATGGTTTAGGAGGAAAAGGCATGGTTTTTTGAACCCATTGTTCTCTTTCTTTACCATGCTTCCTAGCAACAAAGTCTCTCTTATCATAACGTTGATTCTTTGATTGTGGGTTATCAAGATCAACAGCAGGTCCAATCTCTACATCATTGTCATTACTAGGTTGAGCATCAACACAAACATCATCATTAATATTATCACTAGGTTCATGTTCATCACCAGATTGTGTTTCAGCATCAGAGATAGAAATATCATTGGGATTCTCAGGTGTGTCTACAACAGGTTCACTAGAAGCATGCAAAGTCCTATCATTTTTCTTTTTCTTCTTCTTAGAAGGACTAGGTGCATCAACATTAGTTCTCTGAGAATCCTGCTCAATTCTCTTAGGATGACCCTCAGGATACAAAGGTTCTTGAGTCATACCCCCTCTAGTCATGACTCTAACAACATTATCATATTTCTTATTATTTAATTCATTGAGCAAATCATTTTGAGCTTTAAGCACTTGTTCTACTTGAGTGGTAACCTTAGAAGCATGTTTACTAATGAGTTTAAGTTCACCTTTAACTCTAGACATATAATCACTCAAGTGTTCAAGCATATCAGCATTGTGTTTCAATTGTCTACCAACATAAGCATTGAAGTTTTCTTGTTTGACAATAAAATTATCAAACTCATCTAAGCATTGGCTAGCAGACTTATAACAAGGAATTTTAGCTTTATCATATCTATAGAGAGAATTTATGAAGACAATGTATTTCTTCAACAGGCGGCAAATTAAGACCATGTATTTCTTCAATAGGAGGTAAATTCTTAACATCTTCAGCTTTAATACCTTTTTCTTTAATAGATTTCTTTGCCTCTTGCATCTCTTCAGGACTGAGAAATAGAATACCCCTTTTCTTCGGAGTTGGCTTAGGAGTTGGTTCAGGAAGTGTCCAATTATGTTCATTAGTCAACATATTATTCAATAGCAATTCAGCTTGATCAACTGTTCTTTCCCTGAAAACACAACCAGCACAACTATCCAGGTGGTCTCTGGAAGCATCGGTTAGTCCATTATAAAAGATATCAAGTATTTCATTTTTCTTGAGAGGATGATCAGGCAAAGCATTAAGTAATTGGAGAAGCCTCCCCCAAGCTTGTGGGAGACTCTCTTCTTCAATTTGCACAAAATTATATGTTTCCCTTAAAGCAGCTTGTTTCTTATGAGCGGGGAAATATTTAGCAGAGAAGTAATAAATCATAACCTGGGGACTATGCACACAACAGGATCAAGAGAATTAAACCATATCTTAGCATCACCCTTTAATGAGAACGGAAATAATTTAAGGATATAGTAGTAGCGAATTTTCTCATCATTAGTGAACAGGGTGGCTATATGATTTAATTTAGTAAGATGTGCCACAACAGTTTCAGATTCATAGCCATAAAAAGGATCAGATTCAACCAAAGTAATTATCTCAGTATCAACAGAGAAATCATAATCCTTATCAGTAACAAAGATAGATGAAGTAGCAAAAGCAGGGTCATATTTCATTCTAGCATTCAGAGATTTTTCTTTTAGCTTAGCTAATATATTCTTAAGATCACTCCTATCATTGCAAGCAAGAAAGTCTCTAGCAGTTTCTTCATCCATAACGTAACCCTCAGGCACAACAGGCAATTCATATCTAGGGGGAGAATCTTCATCATCACTTTCATCAATATTATCAGTTTCAATAATTTCATTCTCCCTAGCCCTAGCAAGTTGTTCATCAAGAAATTCACCTAGTGGCACAGTAGTATCAAGCATAGAAGTAGTTTCATCATAAGTATCATGCATAGCAGAAGTGGCATCATCAATAACATGCGACATATCAGAATTAATAGAGGAAGCAGGTTTAGGTGTCGCAAGCTTACTCAAAACAAAAGGAGAATCAAGTGCAGAGCTAGATGGCAGTTCCTTAACTCCCCTCGTAGTTGAGGGAAAAATCTTAGTTCTTTCGTCTTTCAAGTTCCTCATAGTGACCAGCATATATAAATCCCAAGTGACTCAAAGAATAGAGCTATGCTCCCCGGCAACGGCGCCAGAAAATAGTCTTGATAACCCACAAGTATAGGGGATCGCAATAGTTTTCGAGGGTAGAGTATTCAACCCAAATTTATTGATTCGACACAAGGGGAGCCAAAGAATATTCTCAAGTATTAGCAGTTGAGTTGTCAATTCAACCACACCTGGATAACTTAGTATCTGTAGCAAAGTATTTAGTAGCAAAGTAATATGGAAGTAATAGTAACGGTGGAAAAGTAATAGTGGTAGTTTTGTAGTAACTGTAACAGTAGCAACGGTAAAGTAACAAGCAAAGAACAATATGTGAAAAGCTCGTAGGCATTGGATCGGTGATGGAGAACTATGCCGGATGCGATTCCTCATGTAATAGTTATAACATAGGGTGACACAGAACTAGCTCCAATTCATCAATACAATGTAGGCATGTATTCCGAATATAGTCATACGTGCTTATGGAAAAGAACTTGCATGACATCTTTTGTCCTACCCTCCCGTGGCAGCGGGGTCCTATTGGAAACTAAGGGATATTAAGGCCTCCTTTTAATAGAGTACTGGACCAAAGCATTAACACTTAGTGAATACATGAACTCCTCAAACTACGGTCATCACCGGTAGTGGTCCCGATTATTGTCACTTCGGGGTTAACGGATCATAACACATAATAGGTGACTATAGACTTGCAAGATAGGATCAAGAACTCACATATATTCATGAAATCATAATAGGATCAGATCTGAAATCATTGCACTCGGGCCCTAGTGACAAGCATTAAGCATAGCAAAGTCATAGCAACATCAATCTCACAACATAATGGATACTAGGGATCAAACCCTAACAAAACTAACTCGATTACATGGTAAATCTCATCCAACCCATCACCGTCCAGCAAGCCTACGATGGAATTACTCACGCACGGCGATGAGCATCGTGAAATTGGTGATGGAGGAAGGTTGATGATCAGATCAGCCTTCCCGAGAGAGATTAGGGCTTGGCGGCGGCTCCGTATCGTAAAATGCGATGAATCCTTCTCTCTGATTTTTTTCTCCCTAAACACGAATATATAGAGTTGGAGTTGAGGTCGGTGGAGCACAAAGGGGCCCACGAGGCAGGGGCACGCCCCCACCCTTGTGGACAGGGTGTGGGCCCCCTGTACTTGATTCTTTCGCCATTATTTTTTATTAATTCCAAAAATAATCTCCGTTGATTTTTAGGTCATTCCGAGAACTTTTATTTCTGCACCAAACTAACACCATGGCAATTCTGCTGAAAACAGCGTCAGTCCGGGTTAGTTCCATTCAAATCATGCAAGTTAGATTCCAAAACAAGGGAAAAAGTGTTTGGAAAAGTGGATACGTTGGAGATGTATCAAAGTGTTCCATCACATTACCAAAATTATCATCACAGAAGTGTCCACTTTCATGACGATAAATCGCGCGTCACAGAAGTGCTTTCGTCAAGGGTGACCGTCACGTGGCATCCACCGTAACGGAATGCCGTTAAGCTATCGGGTCCAGTTTTGGATCCGATAACCCGTTAACAGCCCCGACCAATGGGGTTTTTCAGGTGTAAAATCATCATTGGCTGGAGGAAACACGTGTCGGCTCACCGTTGGGACAGATGTCATCCACTCATTGGACCCAAAGCGCCTATGATACGTCGACACGTGGCACGACCCAATAGAGGCCCATTCCTGTGAAAAGGCCGGCCTGTTTGACTTGGTCAAAAGGTGGCGGGCCGGTGTAACACCCCGGTAGTTCAGCTACAGTGACCTCACACTAATGGTGCCATGTCATCAAGATTAGCTTAGCCAAATTGCCCTTTGATAAAAATCAAAGCCAATTTCAAATTTAAAATAAAGTCAAATACATTTTTCTTCAAACTGTAAAACCAAAATGTTCCCACTATTCTATAAATTCCGCTGATCATTGCTGTGATGTAGCCAACATCATTTGACTCACCAGTTAATCCCTAATAAAATATAAAGTGGTCTGACAGCAACAAAAATAAACGTTTTGAAATAAACAAATGTTTATGTAGTTCTAATTGACTTGAAACGTTGTGGGCCTCTCCAAAATAATAACTAATATTTATGTGACAAGTTTCATAGTCAACTAAATTTATTTGGTATGAAATTTAAATGCAAAACAGTGATTGAAATGTTTGACAGAAAAAGAGGTAAGAAAAAAGGCCGAGGGAACTATTATGCACTCGGCCTACTCCTACAGTACAAGGCCCAGCCCACAACCAGCCATCCCCTACCTTGCTACAGAGAAGAGATCGTGGCAGCCATCCAGGCTGCCATGGCCAACGATGGCGCCGTGTCGGCCATCCCCCGGCTCCCTTGGGCTATAAGACCGACCCCCGCGACCCCGGGACAAACCCTAGCCCCTTTCCTCCCACTCCCCACGCCGTTGCTCTCTCCCACACACACCCAACGCCACCACCGTCGCGTCGATCCCGCGGCCACCGGCCTCCCTTGGTCGCGCCAAGATGCCCAGAAGCATCCTCCTCGTCGTCTCCTTCGTCCTCGAACAGTGAATCAAGCCGGGAAGGCCCGTACGCTCGCCATCGAGCTCGTCGTCACTGCATACATCATCGTCACCGCCGTCGATGGCCGCCACTTCGACCGTCCCCGGCCCCACCGACCACTGCGTCGTGACCACTGTGAGCACCCGCATCGAACCCCTCTTGCCTTGTCCCTGAATTCGAGCTCGAGCATGTTCCTCTGCAACCACCGTAGCTTGTCGTCCATCATGTCCGTCGAACCCGATGTTGCCGTGCTGCCCAGACCTCGGCAGTGATACGCACGAGCTCCTGGAGCTCGCAGGAGGCCATAGCGCTCTTTGTTCTTCCCGCTAGTGCATCGTAGCGCCATTGCCGCTTGTATCCGAGTCGCCGCCGCCCCTGTAGCTCGTCCCGTGCACGACGTGGCTGCACCCTTGCGACGCCCGTGCGCGTGCTGCGCCTTGGCCGCGCCCGTGTGTGTCATGCCTACTATTCACGCCGCTGCTGCCTTGCTTCCTGCTGCTTGCCGCTGCTGCTTGCTGCTTCTGCCGCCGCCGCCGCTGCCTTTAATTTGCTGCTCCTGCCCGTGCTACTTCCACTGCAGCTGCTCCTTAGCCGCCACTACTGCTGGCGTGACTGCCTGCCGTTGCGCGCTGGCCGACACCCATGCGCTGCACTGCCCACTGCTGCTTCTACTATGCCGCCGCTGCTGCTCTTATTTCTGTTGCCTGATGCCTGCTTAGCCACTGCCCCGTTGCTTTGTTGCTTCTGCCAATGGAGGCCGGCCCTTGTTTAGATTTAGTTATAGGGTTAGTTGGTATTTACTTAGTGCTAATTTAGCCTAAGAAAATGACGTGTGGGATCACCCATGCTAATAACCATTTTATTAAACTAAAGGCAATGACACGCGGGACCCAGTTGCACTATTCAACAGTTGACTAGTCCATCTTTGACTGGGTCAATGCAACCCCCTGACCCCACCTGTAATAGACCCTGGCTAGAGAAGTACTAGGTGACAAAAGTTATTGTTTTTTTCTTTTTCGAATTCAATTAATTTCAGAAAAACGTTAAAACTTAGGAAATTTATAGTAATTAAACCGTAACTCCGATGAAAATGTTTTCTACATGAAAGTTGCTCAGAAAAACGAGACGAATCTGAACACGCGGTCCGTTCATCTATTAGATGCCACTAACTAGCTGAACATAGAACATTCCCCCTCCGGTCATCTGTCTGACACAGGTCCGGAACCGGGAAAACATTCCCGGTTGTTTTCCCCATTCAACTATATCGTGTAGCCATACGTTAGGTCACACCCAGCACATCATATTGCCATGTTATGCTTTGTGTTGCTTTGATTGCTCTATTATTTATTTGTGTTCCCCCTCCGTTACTTCTTTCCGATAGACCTCGAGATCGCCGCTGATACCCCCGTGATCGACTACATCGACGATGACCCCTCCTTCTTGCCAGAGCAACCAGGCAAGCCCCCCCTTTGATCATCCCGATATCGCCCATTCGATTCTATCATGCTTGCATTAGATTTTGCTACTGTTATTGTTTGCTCCTATTCTGATGCATAGCCTGCTTTTGTAACCTACTCATTGTACCCTGCCTGCTTATCCTAAAACTGCTTAGTATAGGTTGGTTAGTGATCCATCAGTGACCCCCACCTTGTCCTTGTTGCCCCTGCTTCATCATTGAAGACCCGATCAACGGGATCGAAGACCAGGCCCTGGCACCGCACATCACTTTCCCCTTAGTTGCTCGACACTACTGGGTTACTATCGAGTGCCGAGGGTGAGACCTCTACAGCACTTCTGATGTTAACCCTGTAGTGTAGCTATTCGGGCATGGTCATCGAGGGTGATTCCGCCTTAACCACTTCCTATATGACTCTGTCGTGCAACCCCTCAAGTGTGAACCTCGGGGGTGATTCCTCTTACGTTCACCTTGATGATTACATCAAGTGGAATCCGTCAAGGGTGATTCCTCAGGTTTTCCTCTTGGTGTTAGACACACGGTTACTATGGTTACTATGACTTTACACTGAACCATGTTACTAAAGACGGCTCGACCCTGAGGGGTACCCGCGCGAGCTTAATTGCGAGTGATGTGGAGTCGGGTTGACCTGGAAGGTGCCCGCGAGATAATTACGAGGCGTGGCCGGGCATTCCTAGCCCTTGCCGCAAGTCCTCGAGACGGGGCAACGGGGTCACATCTTTCGTGAGTCTCTGCTTGTTACCACGCGTTCCTAATCCACTACGATTTGGATATTTGATCCAAGGGGCCTCTGGCCTGATAGCACTAACCATCACGTGGGCATAGTATGGGCGTTCTGCGTCGTATGCATCAGCCGAAGCTTAATAGACGTCATGCGACTGAGCGGCGCGCGCCGGGTTGGACTGGTAAGCTCCCGCCTTTTTTTTAAGGAGGTAGCTAGGTCTACTCACCGGCCGCCCACGCAACATGCAGGAGTTCCCGAGGCGATGGCCCATGACCCCTGGGGGCATAGGTTTAGTCCGGCGTGCTTGACCTCTCTATTAAGCCTAGGTCGGGTTGCGGCGTATTATTTGGCCGAGGCCGGGCATGACCCAGGAAAGTGTGTCCGGCCGGAGTTAATCGAGCGTGGTGGGTAAGTTGGTGCACCCCTGCAGGGAAGAAAACATCTATCGATAGCCTGTCCTACGGTAACGGACACTTGGAGTTGTATCCCGATCGATACAACTAGAACTAGATACTTGTGATGAGAAATGAATTGTGATGATAACTGGATAGTATGGCTCTGGGATTGCTTTCTCGCAGGGAGTCGAGAAAGGATCTCTGGCCGAGGTTGATAACACTACTACTACTTTACTTTATGCTACTCTACTCCCTCCTGTTGCTGCAAGATGGTGGTTTCCAGAAGATGCTAGTCTTCGATAGGACTAGGCCTTCTCTCTATTATGGCATTTCTGCACCCCAGTCCACATATACAGCCTTTCTTTGATAACGTTGCATATGTAGTGTAGATCCTTGCTTGCGAGTACTTTGGATGAGTACTCACGGTTGCTTTGCTCCCCCTTTTCCCCCCTTTTCCATTCTTCTCGGATGTCACAACCAGATGGTGGAGCCCAGGATCCAGACGCCACCTTCGATGACAACTGCTACTACACTGAGGGTGCCTACCACTACGTGGAGGCCGCCGATGACCAGGAGTAGTTAGGAGGCTCCCAGGCAGGAGGCCTTGCCTTTTCGATCGATGTTGCTTTTGTGCTAGCCTTCTTAATGCAAACTTGTCTAACCCATGTCTGTACTCAGATATTGTTGCTTCCGCTGACTCTTGTGTTTTCGAGCTTGTGTATTCGAGCCCTCGAGGCCCCTGGCTTGTAATATAAAGCTTGTATTATTTTAATTTGTGTCTAGAGTTGTGTTGTGATATCTTTGTAACGCCCACGATGCGGCTATATCTCCCACGTGTCGAGGCACGACTTAGAGGCATAACCGCATTGTGGTTTTGTCGCAAGAAGGGTCATCTTCACACAATCCCATGTAATGAACAAGAATGGGATAACGAGAGTTGGCTTACAATCGCCACTTCACACAATACATAAATATAATCCATACATCATCCAAAATACACACATAGACCGACTACGGCCAAATCCAAATGAAAATAAGATAACCCCAAATGCTAGATCCCCGATCGTCCCAACTGGGCTCCACTACTGATCATCAGGAAAAGACACATAGTAACGACCACGTTCCTCGTCGAACTCCCACTTGAGGTCGATCCCATCATCTGCATTGGCATCGTCGGCACCTGCAACTGTTTTGGTAGACTCTGTGAGTCACGAGGACTCAGCAATCTCACACCCGCGAGATCAAGACTATTTAAGCTTATAGGAAAGGATGGTGTAATGAGGTGGGGCTGCAGCAGGCACTAAGCATATATGGTGGCCAACATACGCAAAAGAGAGCGAGAAGAGAAGCAACGGAACGGTCGTCATCTAGTAATGACCAAGAAGTGATCCTGAACTCCTACTTACGTCATGCATAACTCAACCGTGTTCACTTCCCGGACTCCGCCGAGAAGAGGCCATCACGGCTACACACGCGGTTGATGTATTTTAATTAAATCAAGTGACAAGTTCTCTACAACCGGACATTAACAAATTCCCATCTGCCTCATAACCGCGGGTACGGCTTTCGAAAGATAATACCCTACAGGGGTGTCCCAACTTAGCCCATCATAAGCTCTCATGGTCAACAAAGGATAAACCTTCTCCCGGAAAGACCCGATCAGTCTCGGAATCCCGGTTTACAAGACATTTCGACAATGGTAAAACAAGACCAGCAAAGCCACCCGAATGTGCCGACAAATCCCGATAGGAGCTGCACATATCTCGTTCTCAGGGCACAACAGATGGGAAAGACGTCGGGTTGGCATAGACCCTGGTTGCCCAGGGGGCGCCGGACATCGCCCAGTTTGGGCCAGCACTTGAAGGAGCACTGGTCCGGGGGTTTAAAATAAAGATGACCCTCGGGCTCGCAAAAACCCGGGGGAAAAGGCTTATGTGGCAAATGGTAAAACCAAGGTTGGGCCTTGCTGGAGGAGTTTTATTCAAGGCGAACTGTCAAGGGGGTCCCATAAATCACCCAACCGCGTAAGGAACGCAAACTCAAGGAACATAATACCGGTATGACAGAAGCTAGGGCGGCAAGAGTGGAACAAAACACCAGACATAAGGTCGAGTCTTCCACCCTTTACCAAATATATACATGCATTAATACAATAAGAGATATTGTGATATCCCAACATATCCATGTTCAAACATGGAACCAACTTCAACTTCACATGCAACTAGCAACGCTATAAGAAGGGCTGAGCAAAAGCGGTAACTTAGCCAAACAACGGTTTGCTAGGAAAGGATGGTTAGAGGCTGGACATGGCAATATGGGAGGCATGATATAGCAAGTGGTAGGTAGCGCAGCATGGCAATAGAGCGAACAACTAGCAAAGCAAAGATAGAAGTGATTCCGAGGGGTGGTCATCTTGCCTACAAGGTTCTCAGGGTTGTCGAAAGCTTGATCCTCGTAAGCGTACTCAACAGGTTCCTCGTTCACGAACTCGTCTCCCAGCTCTACCCAAGACAAGAACAAGCAATGGAACCACGATCAATCACGGGAAATGCACAAGCAACATGATGCAATACATGAATGATATGCGAGATATGATATGCGATGCATATGCGTGCTCTGGAAGGAAAATGATGAACAAGGCAGTAACTTAGCAAACCAAGCATTCCACTGAAAAGATGAGATGATTTCGGTCGAAATCGATATAAAGATCACTAGAAACGGATGCGCGGTTTGCAAATGGCAAGCAAAACAAGAATGACACGAATCTGCGATTAACAGCATGATAGCACTTAAAATGCAACAAGTAACAATGCTACAGCACTCCAACATAGCAACAAAGCATATGGCAGCAATCTACAGGAGATGTTTGGCAAAAGATGAACACTGAGCTACGGCTAGATCACACTATAGCAGGTTCAAACAAGCATGGCAAACGTGCAAAAGATAACAGGTTCACAGACTTTGTGAAATTACTGGACATGACTGAAACAGCATCAGGTTGCAATGTTCAGATCACGAAATCAACATGCTACAGGAACTTAACATGGAAAAACAAGGAATGACAGTATTTTACTAAATGCATATGACAAAAGTCCCTTACTAACCATAAGCCAAAAAGGAACAGAAGATATGATGGCAACCATGTAAACATAGCAAGTTTTGTTAACATGTTCCAGACTTGGCAGAAAACAGAGCATGGCAGAAAACAATAATATGAAGGCATCTTGGTGAGCTTGATGCACTCACCACAAAGCAATGCATGAGAAAACAAGCATACCTACAGAAAGATGGCATGTTTATGAAGCTATCCATGGCAAGAGAAAGTACATAGCATGAATGGATCAACTGCAACAAGCTTGGCAAAATTGAATAACACGTAAACAATCTGCCAGAAATATTATATAGCAAAAGTAGAGCAAGATTGAGTCATGCTATGGCACTCCATAATTGCAAAAAAGGGCAAGAATGGATCAATTACAACAACATCTACAAAACATCCTTACTGAACATCTCCAAAATATGCATGGATCTCTCTGCAGCATCAAGTTTACATGGCAACAAAATAACAGCAGACAAAGACTTAGAGAAATCACTAGTCCCTGAAATCAGAAACATTACGGAGCCTAGTTTGCATGCTTGTGCTAGTCACCACAGAGGTCACAAAAATACATGGCATACTCCATTGGAAAGATGGCATGGCATAGAACAAAACACATGTAGAGCTCATGCCCATAAGATGCACAGATTAAATGCAACAAAAATAACAAATCACCAAGTTCTGATAAGTAACAGCAGATAACAGCAACTAGCACTCTTGCACCAGAGATTTGGGCATCAAGATGGACTCAAATGAACACGGTGCAATTGAACAAAATGTAGAGCATCACGAGACAAACATTTCGATATATTACACGCGTGAAACGAAGCTATATGCAGAGAGTTATGATGCGATGAACAGGTGCACGTAAAGTCAAAATCTTGAAGACAGAAATTTTGGGGAAGGAGAAGTCAACCCTAGCTGGAGATTTGGATCGGGCCTTGGCACTCGCCGGCGATGGTACTGCTCGAGCTCGCCGGAGCTTCGACCGGAGGGGGGCACCGGAGCGGCGGCGGACGGCGGCGCCGGCGGCTGGGCGCGCTCGGCCGCGGGGTGGCGTACGGCGGCGGGGCGGCGCGGTCTCGTGCGGCGGCGCGACGCACGGCGGCTGCCGGCGGACGGAGGGTAGCGGCGCGTGGGCGAGGCGCGGTGGAGCGGCGAGGCGGCGGCGCGGCGCACAGGAGCGAGGGAGGCGCATGGGCGCGGAGGCGCCCAGGCTCGGGGGCCAGCCACGGGCCCGGCGGGCCGGCGGCACGCGCGGCGGTGGGGCGCCACGCGGCAGGCGTTGACTGGCTGCGGGCGGCGGCGCGGTTCCGTCCGGCGGCGCCGGAGGCGATTTTTAGGGTTTGGACTGCGAATGTTTCGAGAGGGGAGGTGTATATATATGTAGAGGGAGCTAGGAGAGTCCAAATGAGGTGCGTTTTTCGCCCACACGATCGTGATCGAACGACCTACAACATGGAAGTGACTTAGAGGAGTTTTGGGCTTGTTTTGAGGGGGTTTTGCTGCAACACACAAAAAGACTTTGCGGTTACCCGGTTAACCGTTGGAGTACCAAACGACCTCCGAATGGAACGAAACTTGACCGGTGGTCTCCCGGTGGTATACCAAGGCCACTTGACAAGACTCGGTCCATTCCGAGAGCGTTCAACACCCGCTCGCAAAAAGAAAACAAGGGGGTGCGCCGGAGGAGGTGGGAGTGCCGGATTGCAAAACGGACAACGGGGAAAATGCTCGGATGCCTGAGACGAACATGTATGCAAATGCAATGCACATGATGACATGATATGAGATGCAATGACATGAACAAAATGCAAAACGGAAAACAAAACTCGACCATGGAGATGGTCCTCGCGTTCCCAGGTGGCTTCCCGGTCGGAATGGTGCGACCACTTCACTTTCAGGAATTTGATTGACTTGTTGCGAGTCTTGCGCTCAGTTTCTTCAAGAATAGCAATGGGGTGCTCATGATAAGACAAATCTTCTTGGAGGTCAATCTCTTCAAAGTTGATAGTGCGCTCAGGCGTCTTGAAGCACTTGCGGAGCTGTGACACGTGGAACACATCGTGCACGTTCGCGAAGTTGGAAGGAAGCTCAAGTTCATAGGCGAGGTCGCCTCTTTTGTCAATGATCTTGAAAGGACCCACGTATCTAGGGGCAAGCTTCCCTTTGATACCGAAGCGACGAGTGCCTTTCATTGGAGAGACGCGGAGGTAGACATGGTCTCCGATCTCGAAAGCCACATCACGGTGCTTACTATCATAGTAACTCTTCTGGCGCGATTGCGCGGCTTTGAGATTTTCACGGATGACTTTACACATTTCTTCAGCCTCTGTGATTAAGTCATTGCCAAGAAGTTGGCGTTCACCAGTCTCTGACCAATTGAGAGGAGTACGGCACTTTCTGCCATAGAGAATCTCGAATGGGGCCTTGCCCGAACTCGCTTGGAAGCTGTTGTTGTAGGAGAATTCGGCATATGGAAGACAATCTTCCCATTTCATGCCAAAGGAAATGACACAAGCCCTGAGCATATCTTCAAGAATTTGATTGACTCGCTCGACTTGGCCACTAGTTTGAGGATGGAAAGCTGTGCTGAAGCGAATGTTGGTGCCCATGGCCTTCTGGAAGGAGTCCCAGAACTTAGAGGTGAAGATGCTTCCACGATCTGAAGAAATCAATTGTGGAATGCCGTGCAAGGAGACAATTCTGGAGGTGTATAGCTCTGCCAACTGAGCTGCTGTGATGGATTCTTTGATTGGAAGGAAATGAGCCACTTTAGAAAGCTTGTCGATGACAACGAAGATAGCATCATTTCCGCGCTTGGACTTTGGAAAACCAGTCACGAAGTCCATTTCGATATGATCAAACTTCCATTCTGGGATAGCAAGAGGTTGGAGGAGACCAGCTGGTCGTTGGTGTTCTGCTTTCACTCTTCGACAGACATCACATTCATTCACGAATTGAGCAATTTCTCGCTTCATTCGAGTCCACCAATACGACTGCTTGAGGTCATGGTACATCTTCGTACTTCCAGGATGAATGGAAAGAGAGAATTGTGCGCCTCGTTCATAATGACTTTCCTTAGATCACCTTTAGGAACCACAATCCGGTCCTCGAAGAATAAAGTGTCTCTGTCATCAATGCGATAACACTTGTATTTGGAAAGACCCTTGTCGATACCACGTATCACCTTCTTCACCATGGTATCCAGGAGTTGTGCCTCATGAATTTGATCTTCCAAAGTAGGAGAGACTGTGAGGTTGGCAAGAAAGCCTTGAGGAACAACTTGGAGATTCAGCTACCGGAAAGCTTCACAAAGATCCGGTTGGAATGGCTTGAGAATTAAGCTGTTGCAATAAGCCTTCCTGCTTAAAGCATCTGCAATGACATTGGCTTTGCCTGGAGTATATTCAATACTCGGATTGTACTCTTGAATCATTTCGACCCATCGAGTCTGCCTGAGGTTGAAGTTGGGCTGAGTGAAAATGTACTTGAGACTCTTGTGATCGGTGAATATGTCCACTTTTCTTCCCAACAAGAGATGTCTCCACGTTATTAATGCATGGACAACTGCCGCCAACACCTTCTCGGGATTAACAGCGATGCCCTTGGCAGAGATGATGTGACCAAGGTAAAGAACTTCATCAAGCCAAAACTCACATTTTGAGAACTTCGCATAAAATTGATACTCTCTGAGCTTGTCGAGCACCAATCGCAAATGTTTGGCATGGTCCTTCTTATTCTTGGAGAAGACCAAGATATCATCGAGATACACCAGGACGAATTCATTGGTATAGGGGTTGAAGATGAAATTCATCATCCGAGAGAATGTTGGAGGAGCATTGACAAGGCCGAAAGACATGACAGTATATTCATAAGAACCAAAGCTTGTTCTGAATGCTGTCTTGGGAATATCTTCTTCACGAATGCGAATCTGATGATAACCCATACGAAGGTCAAGCTTGGAGAATACTTTGGCACCTTTAAGTTGCTCGAATAGCTCATTGATGTTGGGAAGTGGATACTTGTTCTTGATTGTCTTCTTGTTCAATGGACGGTAGTCGACACAAAGTCGGTCCGTGCCATCCTTCTTCTTGACAAAAAGAACACCACAACCCCATGGAGATGAACTCGGTCTGATCAAACCCAGACGCTCTTGTTCATCGAGCTGTTTCTTCAATTCCTTCAGCTCCTTGGGTCCAAGCTTGTATGGACGCTTGCAAACGGGTTCAGTGCCTGGCTCAAGATCGATAACGAACTCAACTGGCCGGTGAGGAGGCATACCCGGAAGCTCTTCTGGAAAGACATCTTGATACTCACAAACGACTGGAATCTGAGAGATGGCATTCAATTCGCCCTTCTCATTGAGAGAAAATAACCGAATGGTTTCATCACGAGCGGCATAAACGATAACATCCTCAGAAGAGTGTGTCAATTGAATTTCTCTGGCAGCACAATCAAGTTGAGCCTTGTGCTTAGAAAGCCAGTCCATCCCGAGAATTAGATCAATATCCGAGTCACCAAGAACCATTGGAGAAGACAGAAATTTATAATTGCCCATCTTGATAGAAACATCCGGAGCCATCATTTTGGTATTCATGAATAATCCCGGAGAGGAAACCGCTATCGGCTTAGGCAGATCAATAGTATGCAAATTGTTCATGGATGCAAAAGGTCTTGATATGAAAGAAATAGATGCACCAGTATCAAACAAGACTTTTGCATGAATATCATTAACAGGAAGATTACCCATTATCACATCAGTAGATTCCTCCACTTGAGCTGCATTCATCATGTACACCTTTGCAGACTTGGGATTATGCTTGACCACTGCATTGCTGGAAGATCTCATAGGAGGAGGAGGCGGAAGGCGCCTTTGGTTGAAGCATTTGTTAGCATAGTGACCTTTCTGCTGACACTTGTTGCAAGTCACCTCTGAGAGTGGACGATGATAAGGAGCATTGGACTTTGGAGCTTGATTCTGAGACTTGTTCTGATAGCCAGAGTTGGAAGAGTGGAAGAACCATGGCCACCTTTGTTCTTCTGCTGGTAAGGCTGACGAAACGGAGGAGGAGGAGGCAACCAGAACTTCTGTTGCTTAGCAGCCACAAGTGAGGAAGAAGAAGACTGAACTGCGTCTCTGACTCTCTTCTTAGAAGCCTCACACTTGAGCTGAGCAGCCTCTTGCTTCAGTGCCATGTTATAGAATTGATCAAACTGAGTAGGCTCAACAAGAACGAGAGCTAACTGCAGATCCTCTCTAAGGCCACCTCTGAAGTGATAGATCATGCTCTTTTCATCAGGAACGTCTTGTTTAGCGAAGCGAGCAAGTTTCTGAAACTGGATGTTGAATTGATACACAGACATGTTGCCTTGCTTGAGATTGCGGAACTCCTCACGCTTGCTCTCAACAACACTTTGTGGAATGTGGTGCGCTTTGAAGTCCCGACAGAAGTCAGTCCAAGTGATCACACGACCTCCTCTGGAATCTTTGTATTGTTGATACCAATCAGCAGCTTGGTCCTTGAGCTGAAAAGAAGCGAACTTGACATAGTCCTCAGGCCTGACATTGCTACATTCAAAATGCTTGTTGATGTCCACGAGCCAATCATCGGCATCCGTGGCCTCGGCACAGTAGCTGAAAGACTTGGGCTGATTTGCGAGAAACTGGTTGAGGGTAGCGAAGTGAGGCTGATTGTTGCCTTGACCTTGATTCCTTGATTGCCTTGCCCTTGGGTGCGTTCTTGCAAGAGTTGCAGAATCATCTGAGCATTGGCGTTGGTGGCTGCCATGATAGCTTGCCATGCCTCCGGAGGCGGAGGTGGTGGCGGAGGGTTCGCCTGACTCCCTTCATTGCGATCCGGATTCTGACGCGTTGGCGGAGCCATCCTGAAGAGGGTGACATCCGTTAGCATCTTGATAGACAAATAGATCAAGTAGAATCAACGGATAGAAATTGCAACATATAGTCTTCACAATAAACATTCGAACGAAGATGAACGAATGAATTCCGTAGTAAATCATCACACTTCCATAAGTTGAGAAGCCACTTGAAAAAGATATGGAATCAACATATGACTTCGAAGCAACTCGAATACCACAATTCAAAACAAAACAAAGTATTGGCTTGCAGAATAAGCCGGAACAAACATATGATAGAGATTTCGTCCGAAGTTTCGTGGTGGGGCCCACACGGGCTCAATCGTACAGCACCATCATGTACAAGGCAGTGCACATGACATACGAAGCGTCCCCGAGTCGGCATAGCCAAGGACTCTTTAAGACACTACGAGACCACTGTAAAACCAACCGTGGAAAGGCGGACCACTAGACGTCGAACCCCAATCTCATATCATGCGTCTGTCGGAAAGATATCCTAAGAGCTACTTGAATTCCCACTTATAAACTCCCGAAACTTTCTGGTTATGCAATCTGGTGTTGGGGATACAGGGGACACAAAATATATCACCCAAACTAGCAATCCCTAGATCCAGCTGTATCCATCCGTCAACACATAACCAAGAAACCTTCGGAAATCGTTTACCTCAACCTTCGAAAAGCATCCGTTATACAAGTTATGGCAATACTCCCGAACTCCCGCCCCAGTACTGGGTGGCGTCGAGGTGATCTCACCAACAACTGCATAAAAGAGATTTCGATGTCGGCGAAACTCAGGTATTCCAGAACTGCAACGATAAAATTGTGACGACAACACCTCGGAGCTCAACTCCCCGGGACACTGCCACAACCCCTAAATGTCAGGAGGCACCAAGAACAATGTTCTCGTCACAAAACCATCGGAACGATTCCAAGATACCCGCGTGATCCTAAAAATTTTTAGTGAAATTTGAGGAGAGAAAGTCAAAACTTCTACGTCAGGAGACCTCACCAGAGCGACGAAGGGACTGAGGAGTAAAAAGAATCCTACTCTCCGATATATATAATCCTAAGACTCAAAACATTTTTGTTCTAGACTCAACAACGCCAGCGATTCGATCAAGCAGGGGGCTCCTAAGTCGGGGATGGCTCTGATTACCAACTTGTAACGCCCACGATGCGGCTATATCTCCCACGTGTCGAGGCACGACTTAGAGGCATAACCGCATAGTGGTTTTGTCGCAAGAAGGGTCATCTTCACACAATCCCATGTAATGAACAAGAATGGGATAAAGAGTTGGCTTACAATCGCCACTTCACACAATACATAAATATAATCCATACATCATCCAAAATACACACATAGACCGACTACGGTCAAATCCAAATGAAAATAAGATAACCCCAAATACTAGATCCCCGATCGTCCCAACTGGGCTCTACTACTGATCATCAGGAAAAGACACATAGTAACGACCACGTTCCTCGTCGAACTCCCACTTGAGGTCGATCCCATCATCTGCACTAGCATCGTCGGCACCTGCAACTGTTTTGGTAGAATCTGTGAGTCATGAGGACTCAGCAATCTCACACCCGCGCGATCAAGACTATTTAAGCTTATAGGAAAGGATGGTGTAATGAGGTGGGGCTGCAGCAGGCACTAAGCATATATGGTGGCTAACATACGCAAAAGAGAGCGAGAAGAGAAGCAACGGAACGGTCGTCATCTAGTAATGACCAAGAAGTGATCCTGAACTCCTACTTACGTCATGCATAACTCAACCGTGTTCACTTCCTGGACTCCGCCGAGAAGAGACCATCACGGCTACTGTCGTGGAATTGTCACGGCAGATGTCCTTGAGCTAGGACTTAGTCGTGGAGCCATCGCAACTAGAAAGCTTGAAGGGGTTATGCGGGACAAGGAACACGAGGGTTTATACTGGTTCGGCCCCTTACGGTGAAGGTAAAAGCCTACGTCCAGTTTGAGGTGATATTGATTAGGGTTACGATCGCCAGGAGCTAAACAGCTATGCCCGGCTCTCGACGAGATTGTTGTCGCCCTTAAACCGCTGCCGGGTCGTCCCTTTATATAGGGAGGCTGACGCCCAGCAGCCTTTAGAGTCCCGGCCGGCTCATAAGAGTGTTCGGCTCGGACTCTAAACTATACTTGCCTTACGCTACAAGTTCTACTATAATAATGATTGTAACTACGGGCCTTAAGCCATATCCGGGTCTCAGCCTATCTCTGGCCCATCGTCTTGAAACTTGGCTCCGGGCTTCTGGCAACGACCGTACGAGTAACCCGGCCCCTCCTGGCGGGTGACTCTAAGGTCTATATCCTCAACATTAGGCCCCAGATTGATTTGAGCCGGCTCATGTCAATCTTCAATTCTTCTACAGAAAAAATCTCCGGCTTACCATTTATGTGAAGGCCATAACCCGGAGTGACGTCATCCCCTGGACTCCGGATAATCCGCCGTGACGTCATCCTCCATTAAGTCCGTTTTTTACTCCGCCAGATCCGCAACGGATCTTTGCTTTACTGTCATTCCGAAAATCGAGGCGTCGTGGGGGGGGGGGAGATAACCGCGCCGTGGTCTCCTTGAATCTCGCTCCCACTTATGACCTTGCCTTATAAATAGGCCGGCCCAACGGGTTCTTCTGACGCTCTCTTCTTCCTCCTCGCGCCGTCGCTCCTCTGCCCGAGCTCTGCCACTGCCGCCGCCGTCGCGCCCCTGGTCTTCATCAACCCGGCCGCTGCATCACCCTGATTCGGACCAGATACACGGCGGCGACTTCCGCTCTTCTCCAACTCCGGTGAGTCTCCTTTGCCCTGTCAGATAGATCTACCGTAGGGTTCGTCTGTGTTCTTCGCGTTCATCGCCATTGCCACAAACCTCGGTAGTTCTCGTAGCCACTGTACTTGGTTGATCTTTAACCTTGCATAAAACTAGTGCGGTAGTTGTTTAAGCCTCATTTCAAATACCAGTAGATCTCCTTCCACTGTATAAATGCTTCGTTCGAGCTCTAGAATATCCGCTTGTCTGTTTCTAGGTCTAGAAAGTTTTCATTTCACCTGACCATTTTGATCCAACAAAGTTACTGCCATATGTGAAACCTGTTTTACCACACTTAGTAAAAACTGCAACCATTGAATCTTGGCGGCTTACGATTCCGGGTTAAAAAACCCACGCGTTGTAGAATCCTCCGGTTTAAAGAGAACCATGCTCTGTAGAATCCTCCGGCTTAACTGAGTATATATCATTAGTCCCCTTCATAAGCCGCCATCTTAGCTTGAACGATAGATCTCCGGCTTATAATTAACCCGGACACTTTTTCTCTTTATCATAGGCTACCAACTTTCACCATGCCTCCCAAGGCTCCCATCACTTGCAACTGGATGAGGTCCAACGTCACCGACGAGACCCTGGCCAATTTCGTTAAGTCCGGATATTTTCCTAAGAAGGAAATCATGTCCTACCGTGTCCCTGACCCGTCGGAAGAGAGGCCACAGCCAAGGGACGGGGAGGTAGTGATCTTCGCAGACCATATGAGCCGGGGCTTCGCACCGCCCGGCTCAAAGTTTTTCAGGGACGTGCTCAACTTCTTTGACCTACGGCCTCCGGATATAGGACCCAACTCCGTATCCAACATCTGCAACTTCCAAGTCTTTTGCGAAGTGTATCTTGGAGAAGAGCCGAGTCTGCTGCTCTTCAGAGAGCTGTTTTACTTAAACCGCCAAAATGAGTGTGCCAACGGGCCAAGTCTGGAGTTAGGCGGCATCTCCATCCAGCGGCGTAGGGACTGTCTTTTCCCTTACGCAGAGCCGCCGAGCCACCCCAAGGACTGGAATATGACTTGGTTCTATTGTCAAGATACGTCCCCGACTGACGAGAACCCGCTGCCCGGCTTTCGCCCAACACGTCTAGAGCCGACTCATCCGCTGTCGGACAAACTGACTGCGGCGGAACGCCAGCCTCTGCTTCCAACTATCAACAAGCTCAAGGCCCTGCTAGGCAACGGTCTGAACGGAATTGACCTGGTCCGGGTCTGGATCTCCTGGCGGGTGATCCCATTGAGCCGCCGCCCCGGCTTAATGTGTGAGTACACCGGGCGAAAGGATGACCCGCAGAGGCACAGTCGCAATGATCTTCCAGAAGACGTTGCAGAGGAAGAGACCAAGGCTCTTTTAAACGAGAGCCTGGCAGACTGCGGAAGGACCGGGTTAGCCCCCTTCTGCAAGACCAATCCAGCCCCAGCGGTAAGCCGCTGACTTTAACTTTTATCTTCGTCTGCATATAACCTTCATCTGAACCGTTTTAAGAATCATCATTGTATCTTTCAGGCTGATGATAAGTTCTGGCGGGTCAAATATGACCATGAGGCGGCCAAGAAGGCCAGGAAGGCGAAGAAAGCCGCCAAGAAAGCCGCCCCTCGCAAAAAGGGAAGCAGACCTACTGCTTCGGAGCTGATGCAATTAAGCGACAGCTCCGAGTCAGAGGTAACCCTTAAGCCTTTAAATTCTTGCTATATTTGTTGTTTGTTGCTGTCCGCCTTATCAACACTTTGCTCATTGACAGGATGACACCGGCGCCAGTAACCCGGTAGTTGAAGAGGTAATGTCACTTTCCTCCGACTCGGAGCCCTTGCCACAGCTGAAAGTCCGAAGAGTAACCCGGAAAGTAAACTTTTCACATCCTTTAGCTCATCAAGACCCTCAATTTCTTTTTAAGCAGCAGGTTCACGAGAGCCGGCGTCACACCCGGGCCCGCAAGGACACCGACCTCTCCGCCGGGTTACCCGACGCAACAAGGAAGCGTCGCACTGAGGTTTTTTCTCACTTGTACCCTTTTCATCCGTTGGCGGGTGTTATCCGTCAGCCACTCAACTCTTCTAACTCCAATTATCAGGAGACCTCCCCCTCTTCGGGTGATTCCATGCAGTCAAATCTGCCGGCCTTCAAGACTACGCCCGGGTAACAACAATCTTCTTACATTATCTTTGTCTGTACTTACTCTTTGTGTGCCTAACACTTCTGTCTTTTTAGCGCCCAGGCAAAGCTCACCAAAAGAGCGAAGAAGACCAGGTCAGCCGGAGTGCCAGACTTACCTGACCCGGAGGCGACGGCTCAAGAGCCGCCAGCTGCCTCCGCCCCCGAAGCCACCCCTCCAATGGACACGGCGCCTGAGGCCCCTGCCCCGACTACCAAGGCAACGACCGAAGCTTCGGTTAACCCGGAGGCCTCCGGCTCAGCTCCACCAGCAGACGACCCGGATGTGGTAATCACCCGGACGGAATTCGTTGAGCCGGGGAGACCGACCGCGTTGGCCAAATGCTCCGCGAAGGGGGAGTTGCTGCAGCCCCACCGGGTGAACCTGGACCTCTCCGGCTACACCGACTTGAGTATTGGAGAGCTCGTCTCTGACTACATCAGCCAAGTACACAAAAGCCGGGACGCCGAGGTCGCCATGGTCAACCAGATCCAACAAAAATCGGAGGTATCCTTCTGCTGTCTTCTTATTTACTGCATAGTTACCTTTGCCATGCTAGCCCCCAAGTCGACGACTTATGCTTGAATATGCTGTAGACTTAGGTTCCGGCTTACTCAACTGAGCCGGCAATATGTAGATAGATACGTTCAATATGCATTAGCCCCCAAGTGCCAAGTGTCTTTGCTTGGAAAGCGCTTGGGATTTATATAATGACTGTTAATAACCCGAAAATATATGCAGGCTGTTGGCAAGAAACTAGAGGCGGACCTTGCGGATCTCAAGAGCCGGCTGAAGATGTAGGAGATGGAGACCCGGAAGGCAAACGCCAAGTTTGTATCTAGCATCGCCACTCAAGAAAAACTGAAGACCGAGTTTGATGCTGAGAGAAAAGCCTGGGTTGAAGAGAAGGCCGCGCTGGTGACCCGGGCGGAACAGGCGGAGAAGGCTCTCGCTGAGAAGACCGCCGAGCTCTCCGGCCTAAAGCGCCAGGTTTCCCAAATGGTAGCTGCTATCTTCGGTAAGTCGCCTCACCGGCTTTCATCAAGTTTGTATATGTCATGATTCATCCTTGTCACCGGCTTATTTGAGTCTGTTAAACAGGTCCCAGGAGTGCCAACCTCAACCAGAGTGTGGTCACCAAGTTAAAGGCCGTGTACACCCTGGTGGAACAGCTCTACACCGGGTCACAGCGTGCCTTAGCTGTGGTGGCCCTATCCAACGAGGTGCCAACTCATCTTGCCGAAGTCCTGCGCCGGCTCGCTGTTCTGCCGCAACGGATCCAGGAGCTACGACGGGCCTCCGCGAGAGCCGGAGCAATCGCCGCGCTGAGCCGGGCCAAAGCATTCCTGCCGGAGCTAGACCCGGCAGACATCACCCTAGGTTACCCAAGCCTGAAGGAAGATGGCTCAGCCTTCGACCAGAAGGACTTCGCGACGTGTGTGAAGGCTGTACGCCCGGTGGCCACCCACCTCGGGAACGACACCGACTTAACCAAGTACCAGCCGGGTTACGATGCGGAGAATCAGAGGATTCCAACCCCTCGCTATGAAGCTCTCAATCTGATCCCTCCGGCTCGTCAGCATACCTTCGCCCCGGAGATTGACCCGGCCGGGTTAATTGACGAAGAAGCCCAGTTCGAAGCTCTCAGCGGCATTGACTGGAAATCATCCACCTTTGAGGTCTTAGGATCAGCCGGAAGAGAAGACAGGAATGAGCCGGGGACTTCAACCCAGCGGGCATCATAATTTAGCTGGCGGGTTATCAAACATTGTTCCACCTTTTAGACTTGAAGAGTTATTGTAATAGAGCAGGTGCAACAGTTTATCTCTGCCGTGCCATCGTGCACGTTTTGAATGCGAAAGCCCTTTGAATTTGTCTCTTTGATGTTTCTCCGGGTCATAATCATCCCTTTGTTTTTCTCAACCTCAAAAGGTGCCTTTAAGTATCTGCATAGAAAGGCAAATCACAAGTCTCGAGGCGGCTTACCGCCCTGAGAATCAGGTGTTTGAGATAGATAACCCGGAATATGAATCAAAAAAGACAGGTCCTTAATTATACTCTGAACATAGCCGTAACAATCACACTTAACGGCCTGTAGGTATACTTCCGGTTTAAATAATCCGGGTAGTAAGGTTGACACCTTAACTCTGATTTACTTGCCTTGATGACACTCATGATGTGCAACTAACACGGTAAACCAAAGTTAAGCCGGCAAGTGAGACCCGGTCATGTATACCTCAGAGTAAACTTGTGAAAAAGCAGAAGAACTTAGGGGCTTTCGGTTCGAATACGACCAGAGACCCAGCCCAAAGGGGTTAAGCCATGATTCGGATACGATCATATAGCCCCCAGTGGGTGTGGTGATGCCAATCAAGAGGGTACCGACGGCTATGTTCTCTTTGGTTCGAATACGACCCATGTTTGAACAGGAAGCCCCCAAGTGATTCTTAAAATTGTTTAACGACGCTGATTCGAATACGATCTACGTCGGTTCTCAGAGGGGTTAAACTATGGTTCAAATATGACCAAAGGCAACCTCCCAATGAGCTCGGCACTTTGCCAACCAAATGGGTATCGACAGCTATGTTCTCTTTGGTTCGAATACGACCCATGTTTGAACAGGAAGCCCCCAAGTGACTTTACTGCTTACGGCTAGATTCGAATACGATCATAAGCCAGATCCTCCTTTAAGTCAGCATGTAAAAAACAACACACACATATTTGGAGGAGAGAAAAGGACAGAGGTCCCGCTTTATTGCTTATCATAATATATACATGGCTGAGATAAATATGTACACCACGAGAGCCGGTAGCTCAAGTGTAGTAAGGCCGAAGCTGAGCTATGTTCCACGGCCGACGGGTCTCTTCCTCAGATTTATGTGAATCTTTGTGCTCCTGAATATCAATGAGGTAATATGACCCGTTGTGCAAGTTCTTGCTGACCACAAAGGGCCCTTCCCAAGGTGGGGATAACTTGTGTGCATCTGTTTGATCCTGGATGAGCCGGAGCACAAGGTCGCCTTCCTGGAAGACCCGGGATTTGACCCGGCGGCTATGATAACGGCGCAGGTCTTGTTGGTAAATCGCTGAACGGGTTGCTGCCACATCACGCTGTTCGTCCAACAAGTCCAGAGCATCTTGGCGCGCCTGTTCATTATCCGTCTCAACATAAGCCGCCACGCGAGGTGAATCGTGACGGATGTCGCTGGGAGGACTGCTTCTGCTCCATAAACCATGAAGAAAGGCGTGAAGCCTGTAGACCTGTTAGGAGTAGTGTTGATGCTCCATAAGACGGAGGGCAACTCCTCCACCCAACAACCCGGCGTCCGTTGCAAAGGGACCAAAAGCCGGGGCTTGATGCCCTTCAGAATTTCCTGGTTAGCTCTTTCAGCTTGACCATTGGATTGAGGATGAGCCACTGAAGAAACATCAAGTCGGATATGCTCTCGTTGACAAAACTCTTCCATGGCGCCTTTGGAGAGATTGGTGCCATTGTCAGTTATAATGCTGTGCGGAAAACCAAAGCGGAAAATCACCTTTTTCATAAATTGAACCGCCGTGGCTGCATCGCACTTGCTAACTGGCTCAGCTTCCACCCACTTTGTGAATTTGTCAACTGCCACCAAGAGGTGGGTCTTCTTATCCTTGGACCGTTTAAAAGGCCCAACCATATCAAGCCCCCAGACCGCAAAGGGCCAAGTGATTGGGATCATCCTCAACTCCTGAGCCGGCACATGAGCCCGTCGTGAGAACCTTTGGCAACCATCACATTTACTGACCAAGTCCTCTGCGTCAGCATGAGCCGTCAGCCAATAAAAACCATGACGGAAAGCCTTGGCCACAAGGGATTTTGAGCCGGCATGATGGCCACAATCCCCTTCATGGATCTCCCGCAAGATCTCTTGACCTTCCTCAGGGGAGATACAACGCTGAAATGCCCCTGAAACACTGCGATGATGCAACTCGCCATCGATAACGATCATTGACTTAGCCCGCCGGGTTATTTGCCTGGCCAAAGTTTCATCCTCAGGCAACTCTCCCCGGGTTATATAAGCCAGATATGGCATTGTCCAGTCTGGTATGACATGAAGAGCCGCCACCAGTCGTGCCTCCGGGTCAGGGATAGCCAAGTCCTCCTCTGTAGGCAACTTAACCGAAGGGTTATACAGGACATCCAGGAAAGTGTTAGGCGGCACCGGCTTTCGCTGAGAGCCTAGCCGGCTTAAAGCATCAGCCGCCTCGTTCTTCCTGCGATCAATGTGCTCCACTTGGTATCCCTGAAAGTGCCCAGCAATGGCATCAACCTCGCGGCGATAAGCCGCCATGAGAGGATCCTTAGAATCCCACGTGCCTGATACTTGTTGAGCCACCAAGTCTGAGTCACCAAAGCACCTTACCCGGCTTAAGCTCATCTCCTTAGCCACCCGAAGACCGTGGAGCAAAGCCTCGTATTCAGCCGCATTGTTAGTGCAAGGAAACATCAACTGTAGCACATAATGGAACTTGTCACCCTTTAGGGGAAGCCAATACAACGCCAGCCCCCGAGCC
The DNA here is from genome assembly GCF_018294505.1 of Triticum aestivum. NCBI lineage: Eukaryota > Viridiplantae > Streptophyta > Magnoliopsida > Poales > Poaceae > Triticum > Triticum aestivum. Next base: position 70,531,306 of record NC_057802.1, read on the forward strand.
CTCCAGCTGCCTGGACCCATCAAAGTGAATAGTCCAATAAGTGTTATCCGGCTTTTGCTCAGGCACTTGTGACTCTGTCCAATCATTGATGAAATCCACCAAAGCCTGAGATTTAACAGCAGTGCGTGGCACATATTTGAGGCCATGAGGTCCAAGTTCTATAGCCCACTTAGCAATTCTCCCTGTGGCCTCTCTGTTTTGAATAATATCACCAAGAGGGGCAGAACTGACCACAGTGATGGGATGACCCTGAAAATAATGCTTAAGCTTCCGGCTCGCCATGAACACACCATATACGAGCTTCTGCCAATGCGGGTACCGCTGCTTGGACTCAATGAGCACTTCGCTGACATAATAAACCGGCCGCTGAACCGGATGCTCCTTACCCGCCTCCTTGCGCTCCACCACAATAGCCACGCTGACGGCTCGTGCGTTTGCCGCCACATACAGTAGCAAGGGCTCCTTATCAACCGGAGCAGCAAGGACTGGGGGCTCTGCCAGCTGCTTTTCAAATCCTCAAAAGCGGTATTAGCTGCATCATTCCAGACAAAGTTATCAGTTTTCTTCATCAACTGATATAAGGGCATAGCCTTCTCACCCAAACGGCTTATAAACCGGCTTAAAGCAGCGATGCGACCCGCCAAGCGCTGAACGTCATTTATACACGCCGGCTTAGCTAGGGAGGTGATGGCCTTGATCTTCTCCGGGTTAGCCTCAATGCCTCTGTCAGAAACCAAGAAGCCCAATAGTTTGCCTGCAGGAACACCAAAAACACACTTGGCCGGGTTAAGCATCATCTTATAGACCCGGAGATTATCAAAGGTTTCCCTTAAGTCATCTATCAGGGTTTCCTCCTTGATGGATTTAACCACAATATCATCCACGTAAGCGTGAACATTGCGCCCGATCTGTTTATGAAGACAGTTCTGTACACAACGCTGGTAAGTCGCCTGTGCACACTTGAGTCCAAAGGGCATAGACACATAGCAGAAGGCTCCAAAGGGAGTGATGAACGCCGTCTTCTCCTGGTCCTTAACTGCCATCTTAATCTGATGATACCCGGAATAAGCATCCAAGAAACTTAAGCGTGCACAACCTGCCGTAGCATCAATGATTTGATCAATACGGGGGAGGGCAAAAGGATCAGCCGGACACGCCTTGTTCAAGTCCGTGTAGTCCACACACATCCGCCAGGTGCCGTTCTTCTTGAGTACGAGCACCGGGTTAGCCAACCACTCTGGGTGAAAAACTTCAACAATAAACCCGGCCGCCAAGAGCCGGGCCACTTCTTCACCAATGGCTTTCCGCCTCTCCTCATTAAACCGTCGAAGGAACTGTCTGACCGGCTTAAATTTTGGATCAACATTGAGAGTATGCTCAGCGAGTTCTCTAGGTACACCTGGCATGTCAGAAGGTTTCCACGCGAAGATGTCCCTATTCTCACGGATGAACTCGATGAGCGCGCTTTCCTATTTCGGATCCAGATTTGCACTGATGCTAAACTGCTGAGACGAGTCACCTGGAACAAAATCAACAAGTTTAGTCTCGTCAGCTGATTTAAATTTCATTGCCGGCTCATTCTCCGTGGTTGGCTTTTTCAGAGAGGTCATATCTGTTGGGTCAACATTGTCTTTGTAAAACTTCAACTCCTCTGTAGCACAAACAGACTCTGCATAAGCCGCGTCGCCTTCCTCGCACTCTAGAGCCACTTTCCGGCTGCCGTGAACCGTAATAGTCCCGTTGTGACCCGGCATTTTGAGCTGTAAGTACACATAACACGGCTGTGCCATGAACTTGGCGTAAGCCGGCCGTCCAAATATAGCATGGTATGGACTTCTTATCTTGACCACCTCAAAGGTCAACTTCTCCACCCTGTAGTTGTTCTCATCACCAAAAGCCACTTCCAATTCGATCTTGCCGACTGGATAAGCCGACTTACCAGGTACCACACCATGGAAGATAGTGTTTGACTGGCTGAGGTTCTTATCAACCAACCCCATACGGCGAAAAGTCTCATAATAGAGGATATTGATGCTGCTGCCTCCATCCATGAGTACCTTTGTGAACTTATAGCCTCCCACCTGAGGAGCCACCACTAAGGCCAAGTGGCCCGGGTTATCCACCCGGGGAGGGTGATCCTCCCTACTCCACACTATAGGCTGCTCAGACCACCGCAAGTAGCGTGGAACTGCCGGCTCAACAGCATTCACAGCCCTCTTGTGAAGCTTCTGATCTCGTTTGCACAAACTAGTGGTAAACACATGATACTGTCCACCGCTAAGCTGCTTTGGATTGGTCTGATAACCCCCCTGCTGCTGTTGATGACCCTGGCCAGACTGTTGATTAAAGCCCCCTTGACCGCCTGAGGGCCAGAATTTGAGCCGCCCCCCGGGCCATGAAAGCCCGGCCTGAGCCGGCACCTGAGCCGCCACCCGGGCCATTGTAGTTTTTAAAGGCCTTCATGATTGCACAATCCTTCCACAGATGAGTCGCTGGCTTCTCTCTAGAGCCGTGTCTCGGACAAGGTTCATTCAACAGCTGCTCCAGAGAAGGTCCTGACCCGCCGCCTCGGGGAGGGGGCCTCCCCTTGCGTCGCTGGTTGTTACCTTGGGAGTTGGCGTTGGCTACGAAACTCTAGGCTGCCATCGGCCTTGCGCTTGCCTCCTCCTTGGTTCCCCGGGTTAAACTGAGGACCCTTGCCATTGCCGTTCTTCTTTCCCTTCCCTGTCCTTTCATCATCTGAAGGGGGATCCTTGGTACCATCGGAATCGGCGTACTTGACAAGAGCCGCCATTAGTGTACCCATATCAGTGCAGTCACGTTTAAGCCGCCCGAGTTTCATCTTTAGGGGCACAAAGCGACAGTTTTGTTCCAACATTAAGACTGCAGAGCCGGCATCCATCTTATCCGATGAATGTATGATCTCCTTGACCCGGCGAACCCAATGGGTCGTGGATTCACCCTCCTGCTGCTTACAGTTAGTCAAATCCACAATTGACATAGACTGCCTACAGGTATCTTTGAAGTTTTGGATGAACCGGGCTTTCAGCTCAGCCCAAGACCCAATGGAATTCGGTGGTAGCCCTTTCAACCACGTGCGGGCAGTTCCATCTAACATCATGGTGAAATACTTGGCCATGGCCGCCTCACTGACCTCCAGCAGCTCCATAGCCATCTCATAACTCTCAATCCAGGCTGCGGGCTGTAAGTCAGCTGTATAGTTAGGCACCTTCCTAGGGCCCTTGAAGTCCTTAGGTAGACGTTCATTACGGATAGCTGGCATTAAACAAGGGACACCCCCGGTCCTGGTAGGGATACCCACATCAACGGAAGTCGTCAGATAAGCCGGGGGGGTCTGGTAAGCCGTCAATTGAGGCACTTGCTCCGCCTCTTGCCGCGCTTGGTCCTGCTGCGTAAAAGGCTCCATTATGAGCCGGGCCATGGCCAGGGGGCGGGTCATGGCGTCGGACGTTACTTGAGCCGGTTGCCGAGACCATGTGCCGGCTGTAACTCGGGCTCTGGCCTGGACGAGGAGTCGAGTGGATCCTGTCCCGGCTGTAGGAGTACGCCTCTTGCTGCGCCAGTGCTGTCTGAAGGAGTTCCCTGACCCGGCGGGTTTCGATAGCCGTCGGAGAGTCGCCGTCAACTGGGAGAGCCGCCAGCCGTGCTGCCGCAGCGACCATGTTCTCCAGCGGGTTATTATAATGACCCGGGGGTATTGGCACATACTGAGGCGGGGCAGGGGGCACCTGGGGAGGCCCCATCACTCGTGGCTGAATAAGGGGTCCAGACCCGGGCGCTATGACCCCTGGCGGGTTACTAGACCCTGCACCTGGCGTGTTGAAGAGGTTGCGTGGATCGTAAACCGGCGGGAGTCGAGACTGGGCCTTTTGATGCCTCCTTCTCATGACCTCATTGGCCGCGTTCTGATCCATCGTGAGTTGGAAGGACTGCGCCTGAATCAGCTGAGTCTGGGCATCGAGAGCCGCCCGCTCCGCAGCCAGCCTGATCCTTCCGCTGCAAGATCCTCTTTAGCTTTTATCAGATCCAATTTTAACTGTGCCACCTCCGCATCATGCTGAGCTTGATCCGCCGGGTCAACCGTGGCGGTTAACAGGGCCGTCATCTTGTCCGTGAGATCCATCAGCACCTGAGCCGGAGAAGGCACCGGGTTTCCCGATCCAGCAGCGGGGTTCTGAACAGGCTGCGCACCAGCCATAAAAACTCCAACCTGACTTGGCGGCTCAAAAAGGTCCGGAATACTGTCGCCATCGGAACAACCCATGAGCCTGCCATCTTGAAGTTGGTACAACGAGTTTGACTCATCAGTGGCCGACTCGCCGTCAGAGCCGGCGGCCGCCTCATCACCAGACCCAGATGGATCAGAGGGCCCTCCATGGATGCATCCCACAAAAGCGCGCCTTAAGGCAGGCCGGGCCCGGGCGGGTCGTGCGCGCTGAGCCGTTTCGATGAGATCGGCGCAGAGATCCGGCTCGGGGCCCGGCTCACCAATCTTGCCAATGAAGACATGAATTCCGCCGAAGGGGACCCGGTACCCGTACTCAATTGAGCCGGCGTCGGGGCCCCAGTCCGCATCGTCGATGTAGAGCTTGCCGCGACGACTCTTGGTCATCCGGCCCACAGCGTATCCCTTGAGCCCTTCGAAGCTGCCCTTCAAGAACTCAAATCCACCGTGCGCTGGCCCCACGGTGGGCGCCAACTGTCGTGGAATTGTCACGGCAGATGTCCTCGAGCTAGGACTTAGTCGTGGAGCCATCGCAACTAGGAAGCTTGAAGGGGTTATGCGGGACAAGGAACACGAGGGTTTATACTGGTTCGGCCCCTTACGGTGAAGGTAAAAGCCTACGTCCAGTTTGAGGTGATATTGATTAGGGTTACGATCGCCAGGGAGCTAAACAACTATGCCCGGCTCTCGATGAGATTGTTGTCGCCCTTAAACCGCTGCGGGGTCGTCCCTTTATATAGGGAGGCTGACGCCCAGCAGCCTTTAGAGTCCCGGCCGGCTCATAAGAGTGTTCGGCTCGGACTCTAAACTATACTTGCCTTACACTACAAGTTCTACTATAATAATGATTGTAACTACGGGCCTTAAGCCATATCCGGGTCTCAGCCTATCTCTAGCCCATCGTCTTGAAACTTGGCTCCGGGCTTCTGGCAACGACCGTACGAGTAACCCGGCCCCTCCTGGCGGGTGACTCTAAGGTCTATATCCTCAACAGCTACACACGCGGTTGATGTATTTTAATTAAATCAAGTGACAAGTTCTCTACAACCGGACATTAACAAATTCCCGTATGCCTCATAACCGCGGGCACGGCTTTCGAAAGATAATACCCTGCAGGGGTGTCCCAACTTAGCCCATCATAAGCTCTCACGGTCAACAAAGGATAAACCTTCTCCCGGAAAGACCCGATCAGTCTCGGAATCCTGGTTTACAAGACATTTCGACAATGGTAAAACAAGACCAGCAAAGCCACCCGAATGTGCCGACAAATCCCGATAGGAGCTGCACATATCTCGCTCTCAGGGCACAACGGATGGGCAAGACGTCGGGTTGGCATAGACCCTGGTTGCCCAGGGGGCGCCGGACATCGCCCAGTTTGGGCCAGCACTCGAAGGAGCACTAGTCCGGGGGTTTAAAATAAAGATGACCCTCGGGCTCGCGAAAACCCGGGGGAAAAGGCTTAGGTGGAAAATGGTAAAACCAAGGTTGGGCCTTGCTGGAGGAGTTTTATTCAAGGCGAACTATCAAGGGGGTCCCATAAATCACCCAACCGCGTAAGGAACACAAACTCAAGGAACATAATACCAGTATGACAGAAACTAGGGCGGCAAGAGTGGAAAAAAACACCAGACATAAGGCCGAGTCTTCCACCCTTTACCAAATATATAGATGCATTAATACAATAAGAGATATTGTGATATCCCAACATATCCATGTTCCAACATGGAACCAACTTCAACTTCACCTGCAACTAGCAACGCTATAAGAAGGGCTGAGCAAAAGCGGTAACTTAGCCAAACAACGGTTTGCTAGGAAAGGATGGTTAGAGGCTTGACATGGCAATATGGGAGGCATGATATAGAAAGTGGTAGGTAGCGCAGCATGGCAATAGAGCGAACAACTAGCAAAGCAAAGATAGAAGTGATTTCGAGGGGTGGTCATCTTGCCTGCAAGGTTCTCAGGGTTGTCGAAAGCTTGATCCTCGTAAGCGTACTCAACAGGTTCCTCATTCACGAACTCGTCTCCCAGCTCTAGCCAAGACAAGAACACAAGCAATGGAACCACGATCAATCACGGGAAATGCACAAGCAACATGATGCAATACATGAATGATATGCGAGATATGATATGCGATGCATATGCCTGCTCTGGAAGGAAAATGATGAAAAAGGCAGTAAGTTGGCAAACCAAGCATTCCACTGGAAAGATGAGATGATTTCGGTCGAAATCGATATAAAGATCACTGAAAACGGATGCGCGGTTTGCAAATGGCAATCAAAACAAGAATGACACGAATCTGCGATTAACAACATGATAGCACTTAAAATGCAACAAGTAACAATGCTACAGCACTCCAACATAGCAACAAAGCATATGGCAGCAATCTACAGGAGATGTTTGGCAAAAGATGAACACTGAGCTACGGCTAGATCACACTATAGCAGGTTCAAACAAGCATGGCACAAGTGCAAAAGATAACAGGTTCACAGACTTTGTGAAATTACTGGACATGACTGAAATAACATCAGGTTGCAATGTTCAGATCACGAAATCAACATGCTACAGGAACTTAACATGGCAAAACAAGGCATGACAGTATTCTACTAAATGCATATGACAAAAGTCCCTTAATGACCATAAGCCAAAAAGGAACAGAAGATATGATGGCAACCATGTAAACATAGCAAGTTTCGTTAACAGGTTTCAGACTTGGCAGAAAACAGAGCATGGCAGAAAACAATAATATGAAGGCATCTTGGTGAGCTTGATGCACTCACGACAAAGCAATTCTTGAAAAAACAAGCATATCTACAGAAAGATGGCATGTTTATGAAGCTATCAATGGCAAGATAAAGTACATAGAATGAATGGATCAACTACAACAAGCTTGGCAAAATTGAATAACACGTAAACAATCTGCCAGAAATATTATATAGCAAAAGTAGAGAAAGATTGAGTCATGCTATGGCACTCCATAATTGCAAACAAGGGCAGGAATGGATCAATTACAACAATATCTACAAAAAACCCTTACTGAATATCTCCAAAATATGCATGGATCTCTCTGCAGCATCAAGTTTACATGGCAACAAAATAACAGCAGACAAAGACAGAGAAATCACTAAGTCCCTGAAATCAGAAACGTTACGGAGCCTAGTTTGCATGCTTGTGCTAGTCACCACAGAGGTCACAAAAATACACGGCATAGACCACTGGAAAGATGGCATGGCATAGAACAAAACACATGTAGAGCTCATGCCCATAAGATGCACAGATTAAATGCAACAAAAATAACAAATCACCAAGTTCTGATAAGTAACAGCAGATAACAGCAACTAGCACTTTTGCACCAGAGATTTGGGCATCAAGATGGACTCAAATGAACATGGTGCAATTGAACAAAATGTAGAGCATCACGAGCCGAACATTTTTTTATATTACACGCGCGAAACGGAGCTATATGCAGAGAGTTATGATGCGATGAACAGGTGCACGTAAAGTCAAAATCTTGAAGACAGAGAGAAATTTTGGGGAAGAAGTCAACCCTAGCTGGAGATCTGGATCGGGCCCTGGCACTCGCCGGTGATGGAACTGCTCGAGCTCGCCGGAGCTTCGACCGGAGGGAGTGGGACGGCGAGGGAGACCGGAGGGGGGCACCGGAGCGGCGGCGGACGGCGGCTGGGCGCGCTCGGCCGCGTGGTTGCGTACGGCGGCGGGGCGGCGCGGTCTCGCGCGGCGGCGCGGCGCACGGCGTCGGCCGGCGGACGGAGGGCGGCGGCGCGTGGGCGAGGCGCGGTGGAGCGGCGAGGCGGCGGCGCGGCGCACGGGAGCGAGGGAGGCGCACGGGCTCGGGGCCAGCAACGGGCCCGGCGGGCCGGCGGCGCGCGCGGCGGTAGGGCGCCACGTGGCAGGCGTTGACTGGCTGCGGGCGGCGGCGCGGTTCCGTCCGGCGGCGCCGGAGGCGATTTTTAGGGTTTGGACTGCGAATGTTTCGAGATGGGAGGTGTATATATATGTAGAGGGAGCTAGGAGAGTCCAAATGAGGTGCGTTTTTCGCCCACATGATCGTGATCGAACGACCTACAGCATTGATGTGACTTAGAGGAGTTTTGGGCTGGTTTTGAGGGGGTTTTGCTGCAACACACAAAAAGACTTTGCGGTTACCCGATTAACCGTTGGAGTACCAACCGACCTCCGAATGGAACGAAACTTGACCGGTGGTCTCCCGGTGGTATACCAAGGCCACTTGACAAGACTCGGTCCATTCCGAGAGCGTTCAACACCCGCTCGTGAAAAGAAAACAAGGGGGGTGCGCCGGAGGAGGTGGGAGTGCCGGATTGCAAAACAGACAACGGGGAAAATGCTCGGATGCCTGAGACGAACACGTATGCAAATGCAATGCACATGATGACATGATATGAGATGCAATGACATGAACAAAATGTAAAACGGAAAACAAAACTCGACCATGGAGGGAATATCATAACACATAGCCGAAAATGGCAAGAGTTGGAGTTAC